>NC_134503.1:4738715-4856908 GCF_040206685.1 Ascaphus truei
ATATTTCATAAGGAGTATGACTATACACACACACACGTGACACTGGAGGGTCAACCACAGGACAGACTCTTAAATCCCCGATGGAGGCAGAGCTGTCAGTCACCGCTCTGCTCTCGTACATCGTGCCCCACAATGCCTGGCGTAGCACTACTCAATGCATTGTGGGACGCGATTTTGGAGAGCAGAGTGGCAATTGACAGCGCTGCCTCCATGGGGGTTTGTCTCGCTGCCTCTTATCTATAGAAGTTACAAATAATGTTAATTTAGAGGGGTTCTTGGCATCCAAGATGCGTTAATGTGAACTCTTGTGGACAGGCAATAATCTCTACCTATATCCAATTGTGACTGCTCTCTTCTTCTCCAGGTTACAGCCGACTCCGGAGCTGCCCTTCCCATCTCTGTACACATGAGAAGGCCCTCTTATGAGGAGATTAGTGTTTTATAGCCCTATTTCTATATGGTGTAAAGAAAGCAAAGACGAACAAAACCTTGATAGCAATAACATCAACCACAAGTGCTGTATTGTGTTTCATAGCATAATCAATAAACGTGCAATCGTGTCTCCCTACACAATCTTATTTGTGCAGAACATCCTCTACCTTCCACCAAATGTTCTTCCTGTTTGGACTGTTCCGAAAACTCTGAGACAAACCGTGTAGAGATGGAGGGTAAAAGTTTATTGAGCTTTCACAAAAGATTACATTTGTTCAATTAGCAAAGAAATACATTTCCTTGCAATTTCTATTTTATCTTGGCATAAGAGAGACATGCAGAGATAACTCTTGAGTGTTCAGACTTACAATGGTGGAAGTAAAAAAAAAAACCCACCAACAATACCCACAGAGAGATTAACCCTGAGATTTCTGGTTTTGAATGGTTTTAGTTCTTTGTGACGTAGATGTTCTGAAGTCTGTATTCACAGCGATGACTTTAGCGCCAGCCTGTTCTGCGTGCCCATTGGTAAAATGGAAACAAGATTCTAATCCAGCAGAAACTTCAGCACAATTTGGGCAGCAAGTGTAAAGCAGTTCTTCATACGCGTCCTGAAAGGCAACACTTCAGAAGGGGGCGACAATAGGTCGAGTGCTATTAAGACCTCAATAAAACGCACATGCCTTTATCGCTGCTGCTTTTACATGATTGCTTTGGAGACTGTATCTACCCTTAATGCTCTGAACTGAAGCAGCACCTTGTGATTAAAAGGTTACGTTATTTAAGTCTGTTTGTACACCAAGGCCAGTACCAATTCCCTTCCCAAGGAAAACATTTGTCCCTACGGCTCCTTATACCATTAGGAGTATATAGAGGTAGAGGGGCAGGATGAGATTGTCTATCTGTGTAGTAAATGCTTCCAGCAGCGACACCAGTGTGATAGATCCCAGTATCCAGACATAACCACCGTTCATGTTAATGGTGCTGTCAAAGATAAGAATTAGGGCCACTGCGATGATCTGAGCAAAGATAGACAACATTGTCCCCTCAAACGTCTTCTTTGTGCCAGGCCATTTGATTTCCCCAAGAGCACTGCCACAGACAGATGCTACGGTGTCACCCACTCCCACCGCCAGCACCCCGCAGTAAGGGAGCAATGTAGAGGGGCCAGAGAGAGATGCAGCGCATAGCCTGGGAAACAGCCACACGGGCAGCGACATCCCCAGAAGAAGGTAGATGTGAGTAAGGATAAGCGGGCCACTGTCCCGCTCATCCAGAAAGATGGTCAGCAGGCTTCGTAAAGTCTGCCCTAGTGGCCTGATGCAGAAGTAGCGTACATATTCCAAAAGCATGAGGAACGCCAGGCAAACAACAGCAGCCACAAACAGCAGCTGCCGGTCATAGATCAGTCCAGGAATGTAAGTGGCCACAGCAAGAAAATGAAAGTATTTCCGGGTCACCGTGGAGGCTTGAAGCTTCTTGGATTCTGTGGACTTCCTGCAGTTCTGGTATAGAACCACTGCGCAGGCAACGACAGCGAGGAGGGTCCAGAAAGCCAGGAGATAGAGACGTGTGCGGGTTTGCAGCAAGAACTCAAGCAGCCAGAACAGTGGGTGTCTCCGGATCAGGAACTGCAGCCAGGGCATGAAAATCCCCAGGCCTAGAACGGCCGTCATCAGGTAAAAAAACAGGGACGAGGTCCAGGTGCAGGAGTCCATAAAGAAGAATAAGGCAGAGAAGATGATTCCCAGCAGCACAAAAGCAACCAGTGCCACCAACAGAAGGTAATCAGCTGGGTCCGCTTTGCCACCCACCGCACTGAGGGAGCGCTTGATGAGCTGGTTAATGACGAAGCTTAGACCTCCAAAGATGAGCAGGGCCTCTCCAGGGGTAAAGCAGCGCGGCAGCAGGTAGAGAAGAATCATGCTGAGATAGACAAAGATGAGGAGCACCTCCAAAACTTCAATGACTTCAGACACTGCCAGTGAATTCTTCATTGTGTAGAGGATGGCGCAGCCAGCAACCCCAGACACTATGCAGGTGTTTTTCGGCACAGGTTTTGTGATGCCTAAGGCGATGATCGAGAGAAAGGAGGCCAGAGCCATCCCCGTGGCAGAAACAACCACACCGTAGCGTTCAAAGTAGACATTGCCGGAGACCTTGCATCTCTCTTTCAGCACGATGCCCAGCAGTGGGATGATCATGCTGGCTGGCAGGAGCCCGCTGTTGGCAGAGGATCGATACTGAAACACTGCTCCACCCGACTGCAGTAGACGGTCCCATTTGTGCTGGACATAAAAAGCCTGCACAGCCAGGGCCAGAGTGCACCAGGAGAAGCGATCCCAGACCACGGCATGAATGCACAGGATAATGCAGAACACCACAAGAGATTCTGCTACCACTAGCTTATTTATCATGATGGCAGAAGGCTACAGCCTAGGTGGGGTTCTTTCCTCTGATGCTGTTAACACGGATTATATACACTGTAAACTGTTCCTGTACTTTGCATGATCTCTGCTTTCTCGCTGATCATTCCTACAAAACAAATATTTCATATATTAGCTTCTTCCCCATAGAAAAAACAATGTTACATGAAAGCATTAATTCAGTCTGGAATTACTTCCTTTTTCTATGTACAGTATCTAAAATAGGAATTTTTGCTCTGTATGATCGTGGCCAATGTAATGGTCAATGAATAATGGCCACATTATGAGGACATACCCATGAAATGCGCAAACATTCTCATTTCTGGATGCATTGCAAAGACACAATTGTTGCCAGAAAATAATGATTCCATACATATTAAATTTGAAGGTTCTGAAGCAAATAAAAATGTTGTAATGGTAAAGCTAACGGAGCGGCTATAAATGATCCTCAGCATGTACAAGTGAACATAAATGCAGACATGTCAAGTCCGCTTCATTCCCATCATTTAGTCTCTGAATTGAGAGAAGTCTCCCTGAAATGAAACTGTGTTCATTGTGTAGTAAGATTTTGGTGCAGTTCCTTGTAATCTCCCTTTAACCTACATCATAAAATGTCACTTTGCCTTCATGCGCTTCCCCAAAAATACACAATATAACTTCTTCAGGACATGGACAAAGCGTGCGTGAATAAAATTCTATGTACTTCATCAACGTGCTATAATTACAATACACATTAAGCTGGATATTCCATTTGAAGTTGTACAGCCCACTCAGTAGCTGGACAGATGCCAGCGCCCAATGCATTTTATTTTTAGATTTAAAAATATATCTTGTTTCTTAGAGGCTTCTGTATGAGATACGCATATAAAATGTGAGACAAGGAGTTGCTTAGAGGAATAAACTCGATCACTTTCATCCAAGTCTCCTGGTCAGAAAGCGCATCGCACAGCAGATGCGAATGCCAATTATAGATTATGGGGACATAGTATATGGCTGGGCACCCCGAACCCACCTTATCAAACTTGATACCCTCTACAATTCAATATGCCGTTTTGTTCTGTTCTAGAATGTACTTACAGCACACATCACTGCAAAATGCTCAAAGAACTAGATTGGTCATCCCTTGAGTCTAGGCGCAAAGTTCACCTTTCCTGTCTTGCCTTCAAATACTTTCTGGGCAAGCTACCTGCCTATCTGAACAAGCTCCTCGCCCATACCACATGCAGCACTTATCTGTGATCTGACTCCAAAAGACTGTTCAGGGTCCCAAGGTTTAGCAAAGTATCCGGCCGCTCCTCCTCTTACCGTGCACCCCACAACTGGAACAACCTACCGGAGACTCTCACATCCACCACCAGTTTAAGTTCTTTCAAAACTAAAGCTGTCTCACATTTTAATCTGGTCTGTAACTGTTACATACGCCTATAATATATATTATCTGTAACTGTGCCTGCAATGTCTTGTATATAATGTATAACCCTGTACACGTAATGTAACCATGTATTTGAACCATGTATTTTTTGCCATAATAACTCTGTGCCCAGGACATACTTGAAAACGAGAGGTAACTCTCAATGAATTACTTCCTGGTAACACATTTTTATACATAAAAACACTTTATAAATAAATAAGTGTCCAACAAAGGCAGCAACAGGGATCAGAGACCTCTCCACAGCCAGGGGAAGCTGGGCAGTGTACTCCACCCTGTACATTTCCGAGCCCCGGGGGGTTGGGGGGACGTGGCGGTGTACTGGGTAAAGTTCCCTCTGTGGCTCCCATTCAATCCACCGTCCCTTCTCTCCTCACGCTCCCTACCTTGGACGGCGCCATCTTGAATCTCTCGGTCACATGACAGGCGGTGACGTCACGGAGCGGCGTTACTTCCTCCGGCTGTTTGGGTTTGGTCACGTGACAGCAGCGCCGGGTCCCACGCTGGTCGGGGGGAGCGTCACGTGTCACAGGGGGGTTGTGTGTGAAGATGGCGGCGGCGGCCGGGGGCCTGGATGTGAGGTACAAGAGCAGGACCCGGGGGGAGGCGAGGCCCCAGAGCCGGGAGGGGGGACTGTATATGTTCAAATAAAGGCGGGAGGGGGCGGGACACGGGGAGGCCTATCGGGTGGGGATCTGACGGAGGCCAGGGGCACAGGCTGTGAGGCAGTGAATGCACAACTACACGGGGGTGTCACTCCCAGAGGTCCCATAGCACCCGGTGACCTAACTCCTGGGAGCCCCATAGCACCCGGTGACCTAACTCCTGGGAGCCCCATAGCACCCGGTGACCTAACTCCTGGGAGCCCCATAGCACCCGGTGACCTAACTCCTGGGAGCCCCATAGCACCCGGTCACCCAACTCCTGGGATCCCATAGCACGAAGTCGCCTAACTCCTGGGAGCCCCAATGCACCCGGTCGCCTAACTCCTGGGAGCCCCATTGCACCCGGTCGCCTAACTCCTGGGAGCCCCATTGCACCCGGTCGCCTAACTCCTGGGAGCCCCATTGCACCAAGTCGCCTAACTCCTGGGAGCCCACACAGCACCTGGTCACCTAACTCTTGGGTGCCCCGCTGCACCTAAAAGCCCAACTCTTGGGTGCCCCGCTGCACCTAGAAGCCAAACTCTTGGGTGCCCCGCTGCACCTAGAAGCCCAACTCTTGGGTGCCCCGCTGCACCTAGAAGCCCAACTCTTGGGTGCCCCGCTGCACCTAGAAGCCCAACTCTTGGGTGCCCCGCTGCACCTAGAAGCCCAACTCTTGGGTGCCCCGCTGCACCTAGAAGCCCAACTCTTGGGTGCCCCGCTGCACCTAGAAGCCCAACTCTTGGGTGCCCCGCTGCACCTAGAAGCCCAACTCTTGGGTGCCCCGCTGCACCTAGAAGCCCAACTCTTGGGTGCCCCGCTGCACCTAGAAGCCCAACTCTTGGGTGCCCCATTGCACAAGGTAACCTAACTCCTGGGTGCCTCATGTAACTTCATCTGCCTCCTATAACTCTAATAGCCCAGGAGAGAGACATGGTGATGGTTATAAGTGTTACCCAACTCCTGACACCCATATTGCCTCATGGTTTTATAGATCTGGTCTCATCACCCTGATGGTAAAAATATTCATGGTTGGTTATAATTTCTGGGGTCAGCTGTAGGAATAAAGTGACCCCGGTGTTACTGGCATAAAACGACACCCCAAACTCCCTCTCCCTGGTTACACAAACATGTCATCAAACAACCCCTGTCCTCTTCCACAAGGCTCTCATAACCTGCTCTTAATCTAATATGTGACTACTAATAAATGTAAGCACTCTATACATGTACATTGCACTTTCCGAATGCAGTTTTCTGTCTCTCTAGTATATTATTTCAGATCATCAATAAATAGATTCACAAACACGCCAGGTTTCCAGAATGTATGTTTGCATATTCAGTGTATGTGTAAGTATTTCGCTTACACATACTTCATACAAATTAGAGTTCTTTGGAAACCTGACTTATTTGTGTCATATCCCTGTTTCAACTGAACAATTATTCTGTACACACTAAACCAGGGGTGGCCAACTTAAGTCCTCAAGGGCCACCAGCAGGTCAGACTATCCCTGCTTCAGGCATTGACCTGTTGGTGGCCCTTGGGGGCCGGAGTTGGCTACCTCTGCCCTAAACAGACAACCCAGTGAAGATGCCAAAGTGGATAGATTGTGTGATGTTTCCTTGGTTTGTCTGAGATGTACCTTTTGATAATGTTAACATTAAATAGTTACAAAGTTCCTCAAATAGCTTCTTTACTCAGGTAAATATATATGTATTTTTTGTGTGTGTTTGCATTGCAGTTCCTGGTTTGATATTTTGCCAGCCACCCTTGCTCTAGCACACAGACATTTCCTATACACGGTTACACTGTATGCCAAGCTGCTTGCTTGATATTACCCATGTTCGTGTCCTTGGGCAGCTATGATGCATGAAAGATGCAGCTTTGTGACTCGCTGAATTTATCTGTTGTCAGGAGCAGTCGGGAACTATGGACCATTTTGCTTGGCCGGTCGGCCATGAGAGACCAGGTGAGTGCAGACTTCTTTGCTTAATATGTAATATCCCACACAACTTCTGTAATGAATTAAATAATTGATACTGCATTTGATAACCTACAGAGGCTGTTAGCTAGCGGATCACGTTGTTGTTTTTTTTAGTAATATTTATTGTTACAGGTGGTCCTTGTTATCCGTTATCCGCCGAACGGATTATCCGCCGCTCACCGCCGCGGATTAACATTGGATTCACAATCCGACGTTTTGCTATCCGATGGCGGTTTGCGGGACGGATTCCGGCGGGTAACCGAGGCCTGCCTGTATTTTCATGTATATTGTAACTACTCAGCTCTGCATGTGTGAGAATTCTGACACGGTTTGATATGAACACCATTAGAGCGCAGAGCGTTACATTAATTATTTAGAGAAGGGCATTCCTACTCCCAAGAGCTTACAATCTGTTTGGTACAGTGAGAGACACTGCACAGTATAAGTCAATGTAACTGTTAGCAAAGGTTTGAAAGTAAACACTGATAGTATTACTCGTAAAGTTGTGGTTCGGGGTGTTGAACGTTTTGAGGTGATGTTGGATTCGGGGCCGGGAAATGTATATAAAGTGGGCAGGTTCTATATGTATGATGTGCGAGATAAACCTGTCCCACACTTATGTTCCAGTCTCAGATCGAGGCAGAGCTGGAACAATACGGGGAGAGACTCCTCCAGGGACTTTCATACTACAAACTTCCCAGGTACAGACACAATGTCGGGCAAACGCTTCTTATTATATTATCGGTGCGCAGCAGCATGGAAATGGTATGGCATATAAATCTGTATGTGTCCATACATACAAATGAGAGAGAGACCACAAAAAGAGCACTCTGGCATACCCTGAAATATCACTTTATTATACAGACAAATACAAAGCAAAAATCATTAAAACACACACACACAATCCATACGTCCGCACTACATGAGAGTAGGCAACACGGACTAACTTGGCCTAATGCCCTCCATCGGGTGTAGTGATAGTCTCCAAAATACCGATATCCATACCATGACCGCCCGGTCACAAAATGTAAATGTGACAAGGAGACATCCAGCCTATATACGCTGTACATACTGTTACATACGCATTTTAATCTGGTCAGTAACTGTTGCATACGCCTATAATATATATTATCTTTAACTGTGCATGCAAGGTCTTGTATATAATGTATACCCTGTTCACTTATGTAACTGTGTATTGTAACCATGTATAATTTGTCATCATAACTCTGTGCCCAGGACAAACTTGAAAACGAGTGGTAACGCTCAATGTATTACTTTTTGGTAAAACATTTTTATAAATATGTATGAGCCTATAGAAAGTGGACTAAATATAACACTCCTGAATAAAGACCGCACTGAAAAAGTGCATAACCCATGTAGTAAGATATATGGGCACGATGGAATAAACAGGGAAGGCAGAGAAGGAAACAGCAGTCCCGCAGAATCAAGGGGAACCTGCGTGATGTAACCTCAGAGATGTCAGTTCAAAGTATTGGCATCTGAAGTCCCGATTCTGGCCAGCTTAGTGATCCCGTGGCAAAGTTCCTGCTCCCACATGAATGTGAGTGGTCCGTCTGTTGCATGTAGAGCAGAGGAGGGAAAGCGGACACACACGCACCATAATCCGTGACACATCCAGCTAGAATAACTTTCCTGGGCGCTACTGCACAAAGGCTAAATAATCTTGTTCGTGAACTCCCGCACTCACAGAACTTTGAATGCAAGTTAATCAGTGATTTATTTGGCTTTAATAAATATTTAAGCACGACACGGGGGGATGCAAAAGAAAAGGGATTTATTAACCCATCAGGGGAAAAAATCCCAACGTTTTGGTCCCCAGGGGGACCTTTCTCTGAGGAAGGTCCCTTTTGGGGACCGAAACGTCATGATTTTTTTACCTGATGTGTCAATAAATCCTTTTTCTTTTGCATTCCGCCGTGTCGTGCTGGTACTTTGATCACTTTATGATCTTACCCCTCTATTATTACCCCAATCTACCGTGCACCTACACCTCGTTGCTGAGTTTCTTACCTGGTGTGTGCGCGGCCATTTTTGGTGACATTGCATCTCTCTGTGTTGTGTGCAGGTTTGCTGGCCCCAAATAACCGTTATGTGGCTCATTCTCTGTAAATAAAATGCTCTTCCATCTCTGCAGCACAAGCTCAGCTGACAGAGTGAAAGCCAACAAGAATGTGCCTCCAGCGCTGAAGGAGCTGGGGCTGAGGATCAGCAAGTTTCTGGTGAGCAAAAGTTCCTGTACATTACAGGAAGTAAGGGAGACCTCACAGTCACTTTCCCTGGCGGTTCTGGGATTCCATCACACTTGACATCTGTTTATTGGACTTGAGCAGATTCCTTTGTGTTTGTCTTTTCACATAGGGCCTGGATGAGGAGCAGAGCGTGCAGCTGTTACAGTGCTACCTCCAGGATGATTACAGGGGCACACAGGACTCCATAAAGGTAAGATGTTTACACTGTGCTTACAGGAGCCATGTCCGACAACCAGCTTGTATGCCAAATATTCCACTTCCGATCTGTTCCTCTTTGCAGTTGGTGCCGCAGGATGAGAGGAAGAGTCAGGCCTTGATGCTGAAGGTCAGTCCCCGTTTTGACCCATAGCAGTCATTCGGCTGCTTAATCTTTACAAGGGAATGTGAAAGCCACTTTTTTCTGCTGGGGACATTTTATTTATTTATTTATTTATTTGTGGTCTTGCCTTTCTGATTCCTCTCTGCAGTCACTGTTTTCCCCTTGCACGTGTCTTACGTTTCGCAGCAATTGCTCAAAGCCTTCTTCTCCTTCTCCTTGTACAGCAGGGCCCCGCTTCTCGGCGATCCGCCGATACGGCGGCATTGAGAAGGGGGTCGCCATCTTTGATCCTCATTCACGCATGCGCAGACCGCTGTCTGTGCGCGCATACCGTAGTTTGCGCGCGCATACCGTAGTTTGCGCGCGCAGACCATAGGCCGCGCATGTGCAGAACGGCGAAAACGCCGTTCTGTGCACAGAACTGAAAATCGCCGGATCCGCTTTCCGGCGATTTTCACTATACGGCGGGCCCCTGAAACGGAACCCGCCGTATACCCGGGCCCTGCTGTATTGGTATACAGGCAGTCCTCGTTTTACAACGCTTCACTTTACAACGAATGGCTTATCCAACGCTATGCAATGCATACCTATATTCATTTTTACAACGCCAAAATGGCTTATCCAACGCTCTTACGACGCTTTGCAACATTGTGTATGTGTGTATATATATATACACATTCACATAAACAATGTTGCAAAGCGTCGTAAGAGCGTATATATATAATATTATACTATATAATATTATATTATACTATATAATATATTTTTTATTATGTTGTATTATATATATAATACAGTATATACACTATATAATTTGTGTGCTGCATATCTTATTGCCGGCATAAAATATTTGGTGTATTTTAGTGTTAAAAATGCCTTCAGGAACGAAACCTTTCATTTAAACAGTGTTCCTATGGGAAAACTTGTTTCGCTTTACAACGTTTCGCTATCCAAAGCCATCTTGAGTAACGCATTGTGTCGGATAACCGAGGACTGCCTGTACAGTATATTTTTTATAGGATTCTGTGTATGTCTCTCTCTCTGTGTGATTGATATATATCTCAAATTATTATTATTTTTTTTAAACACATACAGTCCCTGCATTACACACACACACCACACACCACACACCACACACCACACACCACACACCACACACACACACGTATAGTAGTGGGCTTGTGTTTTGAGCTTGCAGGGACTATGTGTCACACCGTCCCTGCAAGCTCAAAACAAAAACCCACTACTATACATATACCTATATACATGTACACATATGTATATACGCTTACACACCACCCTGTCACGGCTAACCCTGTATTGCAGGTCATACACTGCCTGTACGGGCTCTTTATACCTCTCACCTGGAGGAAGAAGTCCTTCTTTTTTTTTTTTTCTAACACTTTACCTAAATCCTAGCTCTGCATTTAATACTAAAGCAATGACGCTGTTTCCTTTTAAAGATGGCAGATTATTACTATGAAGAAAGGATATGTATTCTACGCTGCGTCCTGCACCTGCTGACCTTTTTCCAGGATGAAAGGTACCCATACAGGGTAAGGGTCCCTTCCAGATGTTTGTATAGTGCGTGGTGTGTGAATATACTGACATTCTCTTGCAGGTTGGGCATGTTTATGCTTTTGAACCCTTCTGTCATAATCCTTTCCAAAGTAAAGGGAGTTTCATTGCACAGAGAAATGTAGCACTTCTTATATAGCCTCCTGCAACTTCATTTATTCCATTTATTTTTGGCAGCTTGAGTTTATGAAATGTGTGGACGTCCTGGAGAAGAAGGATTTCATTGGCACATTTCGCAAGCAGCTTGAAAATCTTTGCAGAGCGGAGGCGCCAACGTGGGAAACACATGGAAACCTAATGGTACCGCCATGCTTTTTTATTTTGCCCTCTTCCTCGCCGTAAGAGGGCTGCAGTACGCGGAGTTGCAATGCTTTGGGTTTTGTTTTTTGTCACGTGTTTCTGTCCTGTGATGCACAGTGATGTGTGCCAGACCATTGGACGCAAACAAAGCATGTGTTGCCGTCGACTGGGGCGTGTTGCTCCAACGTGCGTCTCTTGGTAACCCAACTTCTCGAGCAAGCTGGCTATCGTGTCCCTTTTCTGTCGGCAGACGGAGCGGCAGGTGTCCCGCTGGTTTGCGCAGTGCCTGCGGGAGCAGGCTATGCTGCTGGAGATCATCTTCCTGTACTACGCCTACTTCGCAATTTCCCCCGCGGAACTGCTGGCGTTCACCAGAATGTTCAAGGAGCAAGGGTTCGGGCGCAGGCAGCAGAACCGGCACCTGGTGGAGCAAACCATGGACCCCCTGGTGGATAGAATCGGGTATGAGAAGATTAACCTGCGTTCCCTGTTACATAATAACAAACAGGAATTTGATATAAGGCAGGGATGGCCAACTCCAGCCCTCAAGGGCCACCAGCAGGTCAGGTTTCCCGGATATCCCTGCTTCAGCACAGGTTGCCGACTGAGCCACTGATTGAGCCACCTGTGCTGAAGCAGGGATATCTGGGAAACCTGACCTGCTGATAGACTGAGGACTGGAGTTGGCCACTCCTGATGCTTGATTGGTACCAGCGAGGTCTTCCACTTGATCCATCACAAGCCTTTCACAGATGAATGCAGGTTGTGGACAGATTATGTCTTGGAAACATCTTCCATAGATAAGGGGTTTGCACAAGTTGCAGCCTCCTGAGGTCTCTCGATTTTCTCGCCCTCAGGTACTTTGCGGTCCTGATTCTGGTGGAAGGGATGGACATGGACTCTCTGCAGGACTGCGCTCTCAGCGATCAGATCGAGCAGCACCCGTTTGCTGCTGAAGGGCAGATCTGCAAAGTAAAGCCGCTTCCTTGTCTCCCCCCCCTTTTTGTTTACGTGCAACTTTTTCCTTTATTCCCCCCCCCCCCGAGCCCTGATGTTGCACTAACCCTGCATGCACCAATTCCTTTCTTACAGGACATGGACAGCGTCCTGCTGACATTCGGGGACATCCCACACCATGCACCCGTCCTCCTGGCATGGGCTCTGCTGCGACACACGCTGAGCCCGGAGGAGGCGACTCCAGACATCCGCAAAATGGGCAGCACTGCAATCCAGCTCCACGTCTTCCAGTACTTGACGCACATGCTGCGAGCGCTTGGCAGCGGCGAAAATAACGTGAGTGTCATATTCACGCACCGCTTCCCATCGGGGGTGAACGGACACTGTAAGGCACATTGTTACTAAGCGGTCAACTGCAATGAGACCCCTTCCATCGCTAAGGCACATTAACATCACCAGCTAGTGAAGTGCCTTATTGCTGAAGGCTGATTACTAAGGCCGTGCGTATAGTGCCGCGACGGGTGACGGCGCCCAAAAACAAATGCATTGCCGCCGCCGCGTGCACTTATATAAGCTGGCAATATTTGATTTTTCAAGGGCTGTCGTCTCGTGACAGCCGCTGAACCAATCAAATGCCAGTATGCCCGCGCCGCCGCAAAGCAAAATATAACTTTCGGCGACGGGTGACGTTGCGCATTGCCGTCGCGGGCACTATACGCGCGTCTTAAATATGGTCATATTGGCGTATTTTGATGGTCCGTAATAGCTGCTTGTTCTAATACAGAATTATGTTGGACAGATTGATAACCGATATCAAAAAGTTTTGAGGCGTTTCACAATTTGGGTTCCTTCTTTTGTGACTATACAGAAGTCCGTTGCTGTAGTCACTGGGTTATAAGACAGAAGTTAAACAGTAATGTTTATTTGCATGAATGCTTTAAAAAATATACAGTTCAGCGGCGATCCTGTGTGCGGTCTGCTTTTGTGACCATAAAATTAACTGCTCTCAATCGAAATAAAAGGATACGTTTATACTGCTTGGATGTGGATTGGTCATTCCACGTTTCTTACACACTTGTCTGGCACAGTTAAACCTCCGCTGTATGTTACTCATATTGTATTTGCCTTGCAGTGTACAACCAGCACAGCCTGTGTGTGTATATACAGCCTCCTGTGCTTCGTCCTCACCTCCCTGGAGGAGAATACCCCTGGGAAGCAGCAGGTGAGTCTGGGTGGGCTCTGTATGAATGTTAGTGGTGGGAGACCGGATAAGAAGGTACCGTTACTGCCTCCTAACGGCTGCTTTCTCCAGCTAGGGGAGTCCGTTGCTTCCGGGCCACTTCAGCAGCAGAGAGCCGGAAGAAGCGCATTGTGTGTGTGACGCTTGAACTGATGTTTTGTGATCTTTTCCTTAGGATGTTATTGATACCGCTTGTCAAGTGCTGGCTGCCAAGAACCTCCCCGATCTCTTCTGGAGCACGGTGAGTGTGGCGGAGGCCTATCCTATGTGCCAGTAATCGCCTCTTCATAAAGCCACAGGATCCCATCATAAACCCGATCACTTTATTATCAGGTGCCATGGTTCATCCGCCGTCCTGAAAATCTTTCAACATGATTTATGTCGGTGGATTATCACGCTTTTGCCACTTGAAGTTCTTTGTTTGGTGCATGGATTTGGGACCAGGAGACGTCGCACCGCAGACTTTGTGCGACACTGGATGTTGGTACTAACTGCTTCCTTTTCTCTTCTGGCACTTAGGAGCCCACGACAGGACTGGGGATCCTGCTGGACAGCGTGTGTGGAATGTTTCCTTATCGTCTCTCCCCTCTCCTGCAGCTCCTAACTGCTCTCGTCTCCAACAAGTCCACTGCCAAGAAGGTGAGCGGGTCCCAGAGGGGGCTTTACTTAATAGGCCTGCAGCCTTTGCTGAACGCTGCGGGGTAGGAGCCCTGTATTAGTGTGCCCCTGCCCTCTGATGAGCCTAGTCTCTGTTTCCAGGTGTACAGCTTCCTGGATAAGATGTCCTTTTATACAGAGCATTACAAACACAAACCTCACGATGTTCTGTCACATGAAGATGAGACTCTCTGGCGGAGACGTACCCCTAAGCTCCTGTACGCGCTTGGTAAGGAACTGTTCTTCCTAACAATTTGTGCAGGT
The DNA here is from genome assembly GCF_040206685.1 of Ascaphus truei. Lineage (NCBI taxonomy): Eukaryota > Metazoa > Chordata > Amphibia > Anura > Ascaphidae > Ascaphus > Ascaphus truei. The sequence continues at coordinate 4,753,214 of NC_134503.1, forward strand.
ACTGCTGCGGTCCATCAAAAAGTAAAGGTAATAAGGCACGTCAAAAATGATTCAATAACAAACAGGAATATTATATTAGGATGAGGTTACCGAGGGTGTCCGGAGGGGCGAGAAGAGACCTGTCGCCAATTGATATCGTTGGAAAAATCTCCCGGCGCTCCAAGCTGTATCTTTTCTGTAACTTTTTTATTTATAATTTTCATATCTGGAAATCGTAACAAAGACGGCACATCAAAATTTAATTTACAGGGTAATAATACATGACTAATAATAGCATGTGTTTGCATAGCGCTGCTAGTTTTACGTATCGCTTTACAGAGACATGTTGCAGCCACAGGTCCCTGCCCCGTGGAGCTTACAATCTGTTTTTGGTACCTGAGGCACAGGGAGAAAAAGTGACTTGCCCAAGGTCACAAGGAGCCGACACTGGGAAACTCGGTACCAGTCAGTGTCTCTACTCACTGAGCCACTCCTTCTCCCTTCTCACATTACAGAAATTTAAATAATAATAGGGGGGGATGTCCCGAGATTGGTACAAGGAATACATCACATTTGTTGATTTTCATGCATCATTAAAACAGTTACAGAATATCTCTTGTGAGCACATGTATGCAACTCAGATCAGCCTGCAACTCCCATCCTCCTTACTATCTCCCAATAATGATTCATACCGCTCAGAACCTTATTTGTTGTTTGAAATGTGAAACCCAGGGCTCCCAGGAATCAATAAATCTTTTTGCTGAGTTATGGAGCGAGGCTGGCAACCTCTCTCTTGATATGCTATATCCCATATTTTGTTGCAAAACACATTGGAAGGGGGGGAGGGGTCCTACGCTTCCAGAAACAGGCTATACAGCAAGGTGTGGCGTTAAAAATATGGTTCATTAGTTTAGATTCGAGATGACCAAGATGTATTTTCAGTACAAAATAGTTTGCAAACAAATGATTGCGCCACCTGTGCTGAAGCAGGGATATCCTGAAAACCTGACCTGTTGATGGCCATTGAGGACTGGAGTTGGCCATCCCCTGATGCATGTGATTTCTCTGCTCATCCCTTCAGGACTTGGTCAAACCAACCTGCGCATCCCCCAGGGAACCATTGGGCAGGTGATCTCCGATGACCGTGGCATCATCGTGCGCTGGGAATACTCCTACAGCAGCTGGACCCTCTTCACCTGCGAGATTGAGATGCTGCTCCATGTCGTCTCCACAGCAGGTGAGGAGCTCGCGTGAGCTGAGTCCAGGTTTTAGGTGTGTGCATTTATGGGACGTACGGTGAACTTGGAGCTTTTTACGGTGGCTTTTCCTTCTCCCCCTTTTTTGGGGAATTTGCCCGAGTCTGCGTTGCATTGGAAAATTGAAATATCTGGATGCGAATCTATCCCCAGATTGATATCTTATTCACCCCTCTCTCCAGATGTGATCCAGCACTGTCACAGAGTTAAGCCCATCGTCGACCTTGTCCACAAGGTCATCAGCATTGACTTGTCCATAGCAGACTGTCTGCTGCCCATCACGTCTCGGATTTACATGCTGCTGCAGAGGTAAGCGTGCGGAAGCTAGCAGAATGATCACGTCACGCTTCCTGCCATGTGCACACAGGAATGGACTCGTGGAGGCTGAGAGAGCGCTGGAGGTTTTCCTGAGAGATTGGTGCCTGAGCTTTCAGCTATTTTTTTCTTCCTCCAGGCTAACGACTGTAATGAGCCCCCCTATGGATTTAATTTCCTCTTGTGTCAACTGTCTGACTGTACTAGCCACGCGCATGCCAGCCAAGGTGAGTATGGAATCTATAATGCGCTTGAGGAGGGGGGTTATCGCTCGTCTGACAGTGGCGTTGGCTGCGCATATATACATTTCTCTTTCCTTTTATAGGTTTGGGCAGATTTGCATCACACGGGGTTCTTACCCTTTGCTGCTAATCCAGTCTCCAGTCACGCCACCAGGTAACGCTTGTGGATCGCAGGCAATGTGATGGGGGAAGTTGAAGTATCCATGGAGCGCACATTGTTACTATTATAATAGTAACAATGTCACATGAAGAATAAACATTGGGGGGGCGTGCAGGCCCGTCGTTTACAGAGCCACGCTATTCCAGAAGACCCCTTTCTGCGCTAGAAGATTCCTTGTTGCCCATTTCCTTGGATGGGCTGGACGGTGTCTTCCGACGCGGGAAGGTGACTTATGGGATAGCATTGCTTGGCACATATGGGCCATAATCCCCGCCTTATGTGCGTCCGTGCATTTCTTTTCTGTTGAGGTATAGAAGCCTTGGCATGTGCCTTTATGTTAGCTGGAAGAACGAGGCTTGGCAACACCTTCTGATCGGGTTCCCTGCCGGTCTCAATGCTACTTTTTCTCTCCCTCCTGACGTTCTTCACTGTGTGCGTTAACGTCTCTGTCATTGACACAGCACGGAAGGGATGAGTGCCGGCGGGTATGGGACACTACTCCTGGGGCTCGAGCAGTCTCAGGGTGAATACAGCGTCACCATCTCCTTTCTCCGCCTGGTTACTACGTTGGTGAAGGTACGTCTTCTAAAAATAAAAAAGTAAGTGTGTGCCTCCCTAATTTCTGATTTTACCGTGTGTGTGTGTGAATATAACATAGTCTGTATCTTCAGGGCCAATTGGGCATTACCCAGAGCCAAGGGCTGGCGCCCTGCATCTTGTTTGTGCTACGGGAAATGCTGCCGAACTACCACAGTTGGCGTTACAACACCCACGGAGTGAGAGAACGCCTCGGTACGTCACCAGATGTGTGAACATGTCTCTTACCTGTCTGGTCGGCATGGCATGGGCTTAAAACCCATCACCAGCTTGCCTTTCTGAGGCCATTCAGTACTGCAGGGATAATCCAATACCTTGATCAGTATCGTGTGCACAGGTCCCCAACGCCCTGCTGTCTAGGCTCCGCCACCAACAGAAAAGATCAGTTCCATGACTTGTTTTGCAGACGTGGCCGTTTCCTTCTCTCTTGACTCTGTGTCCTGTTTCAGGCTGCCTGATCTTGGAGTTAATACATGCGATCCTCAACCTGTGTCCAGAGATCAATCCACACAGCAGGTGAGAGGAGGTCCTATTAACTTCTCCCTCCATCCCTCTGCCTGGTCGCCTTCCAAGGGCCAGAAATCTGCACCACGGGCTGCGGTGTGTGTTTGATTTGTGTGTGTGTGTGTCCCAGCAGTGCTCCAACCCTGCAGTCCTTGTGCATCTTCAGCTTGACGAACACTGAAGCAGGACAGGCGGTCATTAACATTATGGGGATTGGCGTGGATGCAATCAACACGGTCATGGCAGCTCAGCCTGGCAGGTGAGTGAATTCCAAGCCAACCACACCAGTAAAAGGATATGAGACAGATGGGGTGACTCCAGTGTCCGGCAGTATGATTTCCCTATTTGTGACCTGTGTATTCAGGTCCTTTGCAAGTAAGAACATTTGAGGCACGGAACCTTCTTTGCAGCAGACCTCTCTATGCCACCCGAGGCGCACAGAGATAAAGTGACTTGTCCAGGGCAGCCTAGGCCTGGTATCAAGCTCAGGTCTCCTTATTGGCTGTACATGGCCTTCACTCCCCAGTCACTTCTCAGGAGCTGGTTTGTTACAGCTGTCACATGTCCAGGGCCCAATAATGAGATGTCTTTAGTAATGTCATAATGCGTTGTAACACAAACCTGAGTGATAACTTGTGTAGTTTTGTTCTTCTGTTTTCCCTTGTTACGCTCAGTACTCGGCTTTATTCCATGTTTCTCCCCCGCTGCCCCCTGGTGTTTCTCCTGTGTAATGCATGATAACGTCTCCCTTGCCTGTGGCGCGATGCCTCGTGCTTGGGTTCCTCTGCTGTCTCCTGCCCTCGTAGTGTGCTTCACTCTGCTCTCTCACTGTTCCAGCGCTGGATCAGAAGGGCAAGGCCAGCTGCTAATCCAGACGGTCCAACTGGCCTTTTCCATCACCAATAATGTCATCCGCTTAAAGCCCCCTTCCAGCGGCATGTCGCCCCTGGAACAGGCCCTCACTCAGCATGGTGCGTACACCCGCTTGGTATTACTTGCGTGTCTCAGAGAGGCCTTTGTTGTAATGTAATTCGAGCTGTTACAGAACAGCACCGTGTACTCGCCATGTAATACCCTGACGTGCAAACTCCTTACCACATCCCTTTGTATCCTCGCCTCCAGGAGCGCATGGCAACAATCTCATCGCCGTCCTGGCAAAATACATCTACCACAAGTATGACCCAGCCCTGCCACGGCTGGCTATCCAGCTGCTGAAACGCCTGGCCGCGGTAGGAGCTTCTCTTTCTGTACTTGTACTATGTTATTGGGTGACGAATGAATCCTCCTGTTCACTAAAAGAGGGTGCCCTAAAGGGGGCAGCTCCCCCCCTGTAAATGTTGGCTGCGGCTGTCAGTGTTAACGGCCGGCGCTGTCTGCAGGTGGCGCCCATGTCGGTGTACGCCTGCCTGGGGAGTGACGCCGCCGCCATCCGCGACGCCTTCCTCAATCGCCTCCAGTGCAGCATCGAGGACCTGTACATCAAGGTTATGATCTTGGAGTTCCTCACAGTCGCCGTGGAGACCCAGCCGGGGCTCATCGAGCTCTTCCTCAACCTGGAGGCGAAGGACACCAGCGAAGGGTCAAAGGTGAGGCGGGGAAAAGGGGGTGTCCTCAATGTTAACCCCTTCAGCGGCGAAGCAAACAGCCGCACATGTTGCTGACTCTGGCACTGAAAGGATTAAGGGTATAATGAAGCATATCAGCGTAGTGTCTTTTTGAACAGACCTTCCTGGGTACAGGGATACCTGCTTGGGCTTTGTGTGAATGGTAGGGATGGTCGCCGTGTCCTTGCATCTGGTTAACCGCATGCTCTGAATTTCTAGCAGAAACTGTAGATTTGGACGGTTTGTCACCGTAACGTGTGGTGTCTGGTTGTAACCACTACCAGCTTCACATTGCAAAGCCAATAAACACGCCTCGCTGACGAGACCCAAAAGGTTGCATCGGCTGTCTGTGCGTAGGGCTTCTGGCTCTGCACTTCTTTATCCCAGCTGTGAGATACGGCAGGCAGAAGCTTATAGGGCTCCATGGTAAAATGGACATGAAGCAAAAGGTGACACTGTGCTTATTTGCATGTCATTACCCAGAATTCCTGGCTGCAGTGGAAGCGCTGTATGCTAAGAGATAATGGGGAAAGGCAGGGGTGCAGATATGAATGTGCTCACAGGTGGTATATTTATTTGTATATAATATATATAATATACATACACACACTTTAAGTGGTTCCTTTTTAACCCTGTTATAGCACAGACATAATGTGTCTGAGACAACAACACCAACATGTTTTTTGGGGGAAAACACAGGAAAGTACAACTTCATTCCCCCCCCCCCTTGTTGAAAGCCTTAAATATTACATTTCTGCCATGCCGGTTACACCCGCAGTCTCAGAAACCTCTAACGTTGAGTGGCTGGCCTCACAATAGGTGACGCGCGGAGGGGAGGCGGCCATACTGCATTATGTGAGATTTGTGGTATGTCATGGATTGATCACCTTCCCTGCTCCCAACTCCCCCTCTTTAATGCCCGCCCCCCTGCAGGAGTACAAGCTGGGCCAGTGGAGCTGTTTGCAGGTTGTCCTGGACCTGATAGACTGCCAGCAGCCCGAGCGGTTCTGGTGTACCCCTCTCTTGCATCGCTCCGCCATCGCGTTCCTCCACGCCCTGTGGCAGGACCGTCGCGATAGCGCCATGACCGTTCTGAGGACCAAGTGAGTGAGGAACTGAACCATTCAATATACCTCTGGTGTGGTACATGTTTCTAATAAGGGGTCTTCACATTTCCTCTCTAGGCCCAAGTTCTGGGAGAATCTGACCAGCCCTCTCTTTGGTGTTCTTGTCTCCCCTTCGGAAACTTTGGAGGTGAGTGCAGAAAAGAGGGGGGTGTATGGGCCGCTTGTGCAGGCTGTTAAATCTCTCCTCCCTCTCTTCCTCTCGCTCCCTTTGCAGCTCAGCGTTCTGGAAACCTGTGCATTCATCATGAAAATTATCTGCCTGGAAATATACTATGTGGTCAAGTAAGTGTGTGTGACACCGGGGAGCGGGGAATCCCAGCCTGTGAGAGGTGGATATTTGTACTGTAGTGCAGGGGTGGCTAACTAAAGTCAAGACACCTCCACTCCCCCCCCCCTCCCTCCCCCCCCACCCCCAACATTTCATGTTTTCAGCATACCCCAGCTTCAGCACAGGTGGCTCAATCTGCTGTAGTAGGTTAGTTACAATACAGTAAGTCGGTGACAGATAACCCAGCACGTGTTCCCGTGTGTATTTGAGTAAGCGACAAGGGGGGGGGGGGGGGGTAGCAGCCGCTCTTCTCCTGGACAATAACATCTCCTACATTGTGTACACGACTTCTTCCCTCAGGGGCTCGTTGGACAAGTCCCTGAAAGACGTACTGAAGAAGTTCTATGCGGAGAAGCGTTTCACGTACTGGTCGCGGTACGTTCACTCGCTGGTGTGTCGCGTTGCGGAGACGGAGAGTGAAGTGCAGCTGCCCTCTGAGTATCAGATGCTGCTGTCAGCCTGGCGCATGTTACTCATCATCGCCTCGAGCCACGTAAGTATCCACGGAGTGTCCAAACTCACCCAGCACTTTGCAATCGCCTTCATTTTGCACCCAAGCACTCAGGGCAGGAACTATCTTTCCGGGGTGTTCTACATGCAAGATCAGTAGCATACACACATTATCACAATGTATCAACCCACGGGGGGGGGGCCGGCAGCCGTGCCCGGTGCAGAACGTGGGGGCCGGCAGCCGTGCCCGGTGCAGAACGTGGGGGCTGGCAGCCGGGCCCGGTGCAGAACGTGGGGGCTGGCAGCCGGGCCCGGTGCAGAACGTGGGGGCTGGCAGCCGGGCCCGGTGCAGAACGTGGGGGCTGGCAGCCGTGCCCGGTGCAGAACGTGGGGGCTGGCAGCCGTGCCCGGTGCAGAACGTGGGGGCCGGCAGCCGTGCCCGGTGCAAAACGTGGGGACTGGCAGCTGTGCCCGGTGCAGAACGTGGGGGCCGGCAGCCGTGCCCGGTGCAGAACGTGGGGGCTGGCAGCCGGGCCCGGTGCAAAACGTGGGGGCCGGCAGCCGGGCCCGGTGCAGAACGTGGGGGCCGGCAGCCGTGCCCGGTGCAGAACGTGGGGGCTGGCAGCCGTGCCCGGTGCAGAACGTGGGGGCTGGCAGCCGTGCCCGGTGCAGAACGTGGGGGCTGGCAGCCGTGCCCGGTGCAGAACGTGGGGCTGGCAGCCGTGCCCGGTGCAGAACGTGGGGGCCGGCAGCCGGGCCCGGTGCAGAACGCGGGGGCCGGCAGCCGGGCCCGGTGCAGAACGCGGGGGCCGGCAGCCGGGCCCGGTGCAGAACGCGGGGGCTGGCAGCTGTGCCCGGTGCAGAACGTGGGGGCAGTTTGTGGGAAGTGGAAAAGGCGGCGGTGCGGCCCCATCCTGTCTGCTCTCTCACTCCGCCCCTTGGTTTTGTCGGGAGATGGGGCGCAGGCGGCCTGGTTGGAGTTTGTACGGGGCAGTGGAACATGATACCTGCCCCGGCTACAGCAACCTCCATGTTCCTAGTTCCAGCTCCCATGAATTAGGATGCCTAGGAGTTATTGGCACAGGTTGCATTACATGGAGGTTTGCATGGCGCTGCTCATTGTAGAAATCTCCGGCTGGAGTTATACAAGTCAGTGTTTGGTGAACAGTCATTCTGGTTAAACATTGTGTACGTTGAGCTTGTTGCTGGTCTTTGTCGCAGTGTCAGTTTCTCCGGTCTCCCTTTCTAACGCTCTCTCGCGCGTCCTCTCATGTCCGCTGTCTCTGCAGGCGGATGTAATGCACCTGACGGACCCTGCGGTACGACGGCAGCTGTTCCAGGAGACGTTACAAGGCACCCAAGCTCTGGTTAGTGTTCTGCGCAGTTAGAGAAGTGATTAAAAAGATGCCCTCCAAGCTGAGCAGAAACGCCATGGCGTTGTCACCTGAATCATGAGCGACGTTCACTTACAAACCAAACCGTATGTCATGGAAACGTCTTATATCCCCCACTCCTTTCTTGGCTAAAACCACAAACTGGGCACTAGGGGTGGGAAGAGCGCTTTGTGCTCTGTTAGGGACACAGATGTGGGATTATATATGATATGAAAGTAGCCCTTCTGCTTATTAAATGCTTAGAGGTGGGGTGGGCAACCTGTGGCCCTTCAGTGCTTCATGTGCGGCCTGGGAGGGGGGGGAAGAAAAACAAAAAACAAAACCAGGGGCCTCTGACTGCAGACTGTGCAGAGAGACCATAGAGACATGGAGAAGCCAGAGCGCCCCCTAGCCAGTTTTTCTCCTGAGCTCCTATGGACCAGCTCTCCCTGGTGGGATCTCAAGCATAACACGGTACAGGGAGTATACACCCCCGTCTGCTGAGAGCTCAATGTGGGGGCTGGCTGTGGGGACTGGGGAGCAAGGTAGGGGAATCGCCCCACTGTCCCTCCAATCCCCCAGCTGCCCCATCTCCCCATGTCACGACCTCTCTTCCCCCCCCGCCATGTGCCACTCCCTCCACATGTCATCCTCTCCCCCCTCTCCCCCATTAGTCTCCCTCCCCTGATGTACTCAGTGTTAAAGTGCCGTGAAGTTATACTGCGCACGATACACTGGCACAGAGTATAACTTGCCAGCGCTGCACACTGACACGGTCAGGTTATGCTCTGTGTCGGTGTATACAGGTATTAATGTTTGTTTTCTTATTGTGGCCCGGTATATTCTGGCTCCGACTCCCAGTCAGGTTGGCCACCCCTGGCTTACAGTATCTGTGGCATCCATTGTAACCTGTCTCCCTCCCTCTAGCTTGTGGTCCCCACGCCAGCCTGTCTCCGGCTGGGCTCAATGCTCTGTACTCTGCTGCTCATCCTGCTCAGACAGTGGAAGAAGTGAGTTTCCCATGTAACACACAAAGTTTCTCCCCACGCTTGTAATGTGTGCCTGTTGGGCATGTTACATTTGTCAGGAATCTGCGTATCCCATGTTCCTTACCCTATGGCTGTAATACTACAACACTGTATGTTATATACAGCTTTATATTGAATGCAATGTATGCCAAGTCTCGTCGGTACCCCTGTATGCTTCCACATAGGAAGCGCTCTCAGCTGGGAGGAGACTTACACTTACTAGAGACGGGCAAATCCGTTACAATTCGGGGCGCGGATCTTATACCAAAATTCCATTCTCACACGAATATACGAAGGCGGTTTGGGCACGAAACAAATTTGGGTGGAAGCTCATTAACCCGCTAGTGGCTTGAATCCTTCCCCACTGACCAGCGCGTCCCCCTTCCCCACCGACCAGCACGTTCCCCCTTCCTTCCCCGCTGACCCCCTTCCTTCCCCGCTGACCCCCTTCCTTCCCCGCTGACCCCTTCCCCGCTGACCCCTTCCCCGCTAACCAGCGCCTCCCCCCATCATTCCCCGCTGACCCCTTCCTTCCCCACTGACCCCTTCCTTCCCCACTGACCCCTTCCTTCCCCACTGACCAGCGCCTCCCCCCCTTACTTCCCCACTGACAGGCCCTTTCTTCCCCACTGACCAGCCCTCCCCCATTGACCAGCACGTCCCCCTTCCTTACTGTTTACATTGTGATGGAAGGGTGCATGGTGTCAGTGTGTGGGGGTTGGCAGGTTAAGGACTAGGGGCCCTGGAGGTGAGTGCCAGGCAGTGTGTGGGACAGCACAGGGGGGTTCATTGGGTTACGAATTCGGATTTTAATGCATTGAATTTCCAGTGATTGAAAAATAAAAGCGACTGCCCCTTAGAGAGACTGATCTATGAAAATCCACGGCTGAAGGGAACTGACCATTACAGCAAATGCTAATTTTGCCCAAACTTTCACCCACCTTTAATACTTGAGTGTTAGGAGATTCACTGCTCAAATTTAAAAACATGACTGATGACAGAAATATTCTCATTTGACCTCCTGCTTTAACTAGTGTCTTAACCGCCCCACTACACCACACCCTTTTCTTAACACCCTATTACCAAGTTACAGGTGGGCAGAAAACTTCCTTCATCACTTATATCAAGGGAGGGCCAACTCCAGTCCTCAAGGGCCACCAACAGGTCAGGTTTTCAGGATACCCCTGCTTCAGCACAGTTGGCTCAGTCTTTGAGTGAGCCACTGATTGAGCCGCCTGTGCTGAAGCAGGGATATCCTGAAAACCTGACCTGTTGGTGGCCCCTGCAGACTGGAGTTGCCCACCCCTCGCTTATATCAAAGTGTTTGCACGGGTAACTTGTTGTCCTTGCTGACGTTCTGCCCGTGTGTTGGTGGCAGTGAGCTGGGGTCACCTGAGGACATCCTCCGCTCCTTGACACAGATTCTGGAGGGGGTGCTTCAGGCCGATCAGCAACCAATGGAAAAGACCAAAGCCAGAGTCTTCTCTGCTCTCATCTCCGTGCTGGAAATGAAGGCGATGAAAGGTAAGACGCGGGAGAACCGCGGGGAGACGGGACAGGAACCTACAAAAAGGGCGAATTTGCAACTGCTTTCTATCCCAGACTATATAATAAACTTATAGGGCTCCATGTTAAGTAGACAAGAAGCACAAAGTGACAAGAATCCCTGGCTGCAGTGAAAGCACTGTATGCTAACGGATAATGGGGAAGGGCAGGGCGGCAGACCTGTCTGGGTCGTGAATGTGCTCACAGGGAGTATTTTCATTTGCTATACACTGTAGGGTGGAGGGTTTTTGTCACTTTTGTTACCCACCATAACTTATTTAACATGTGATAAAATGCATCAAACCTTTAGTATGAATGTCTAACTTAGGTCACAAATCCCCCATCTATTAAACAATGAGCTTTTTAGGTTTCTGGGGAAGTTAATGAGAAAATAGAAATAGGGTAATATCAGTGATCGTGATATCAGTGACGGACGGTAATATCAGTGACGGACGGTAATATCAGTGACGGACGGTAATATCAGTGACGGACGGTAATATCAGTGACGGACGGTAATATCAGTGACGGACGGTAATATCAGTGACGGACGGTAATATCAGTGACGGACGGTAATATCAGTGACGGACGGTAATATCAGTGACGGACGGTAATATCAGTGACGGACGGTAATATCAGTGACGGACGGTAATATCAGTGACGGACGGTAATATCAGTGACGGTAGTTGAAGGACTATGCGTTCTTTACAGCTAGACTCTGATCGCATTAGTGGGGGCGTTAGATACTGCTCCTAAGTAACCGTGCCCGCCTCCTACAGCCGGCGAGATTCCTCAGTACCAGCAGCTGGTGCTCAGCGTGTGCAGGACTCTGCAGGACGAGGTGGCGTCGCTCGTCGATCAAACACGTCACAGGCTGTTGGCAGCAGATGGGGTTGAAGACAAGGACAGCATGGAGACCGATGATACGCCCCGTCCCAGGCAGAAGGACCAGCGTGATGGGGTGAGCGGTGAAGCACCCACCTGCTTTCTTCCATCTCCACTGTGTTTCTAATGGTGTATCATGCTGCCTGTGTACCCCGTTATCCCTACTGCTATAAAGAGAGGAACCGGGGCGGGGAAGGTAACGGAGAGATGGGACATTGTTCTGCCTGACTCGTGGTAACAGTATCTGCTTCAACCTCCTAGGTGTGTGTGCTGGGGCTTCACTTGGCCAAGGAGCTGTGCGAGGCAGATGAAGATGGTGACCAATGGCTGCAAGTGATGAGGAAGCTGCCTGTGCTTCCCATGCTTTTCAGTGCTCTGGAGGTCAGCCTGCGGGTCAAGCAGAGCCTCCACTTCTGCGAAGCCACACTCCACCTGCTGCTCACATTGGCCAAAACTCAGCAGGTCAGATGGTCACCTCGCTCGTCATAACCGCCGGTAGCAACTGGGTTACCATGTTTCTTCCGAAGGGGAGATGTAGGGAGCCGAAGGATTCGAACCCCAAAATGCCTCGGTTGTCCCTCTGCGGTGGGGTGTTTAGGAGGGAAGGCGCTGCTCACAGATTGATGTTCCCACTTGTGTCTTGCAGGGAGCAGCAGCCATGGCAGGAGCTGGCATCACACAGACAGTGTGCTTACCTCTGCTCAGCGTGTACCAGCTGAGTGCCAATGGGGTCACCACGGTAAGATACTTTTGTTGCCAACCCCCCCCCCATCCCTTGCAGAGCTCTGCTGCCGAGATTATCTTGGTTATTGTATCTTCTGTTCCTCCTGCTGATCTGTGAGACAGGAAACCTGTCTGCTTGAGTTCATGAGCTGCCTGTTGGTCTGGCAGTTGCACTGTGTAGGAGGGGCGGGCAACTCCTGTCATCAAGGGCCTCCAACAGGTCAGGTTTTCAGGATATCCCTGCTTCAGCATAGGTGGCTCAATCATTCCCAGCTTTAGCACAGGTGGCTCAATTGAGCCACTTGTGCTGAAGCAGGGATATCCTGAAAACCTGACCTGTTGGTGGCCCTTGAGGACTGGAGTTGCCCCACCCCTCTCTTATATCAAAGTGTTTGCACGGGTAACTTCTTGTCCTTGGGGTTCTGCCCGTGTGTTGGCCCCTGGTGTGTAGCAATGAAGGCAGCTTGTACCCTTATGGACAAAGTATTTTGGATCTGCAGCAGTCTGTTTTGCTTGTCTCGCTTAGGCACAGCCAGCGCTCTCCTCCCGCAAAGCCCTGGACGCCCCCTCCTGGCCCGGTGTGTACCGCCTGACGGTGTCGCTCATGGAGCGCCTGCTGAAAACATTGCGATACAACTTCCTGACAGAGGCGCTGGACTTTGTGGGGGTTCACCAAGATCGGATCCTGCAGGTGCGTGTGTGCGCGCGCGCGTGTGTGTGTGCGCGTGTGTGTGCGCGCGCGCGCGTGCGTGTGTGTGTGTGCGCGCGCGCGCGTGTTTCATACATTGCATTACCAATATCATTCGTTCCTTCACTAAGGCTGTCCGTTTTGAACATTGGGCAGGAGTTGGGTCATCAAACAATTAATCCGAGGCATAACTACAGTAGTATTCCCTCTGCACCCCCCCACCGCCATTCCCCCTCTGTTTATATACACATTGCACATGACCCTGCATTGTTACAGGCCTGCATCACCGGTCTCTGTGTCTCCCCAGTGCCTGAGCGCAGTGCGCACAGTGCAGAGTCTGGCCTGCCTGGAAGAGGCTGACCATACTGTAGGGTTCCTGCTGCAGCTCTCCAACTTTACCAAGGAATTGCACTTCCACCTACCCCAGTTAATGAAGGATATCCAGGTGAGGGCAGCAATGCTGGGAGACTGGGACCATTCGCAGCCTGTGATGTACATGTAGCGTTGTTACTTCCCTGCCCCTGGGTTCTTACCAGGTTCCACCTTGTCTGTCCCTGTCTGTAGGTACACCTGTGTTACCTGTGTCAGTCCTGCACCTCCCTCTTGCACAGCCGCAAGGTGCTCCAGCACTACTTACAGGTGAGTGGCAGTATATGATTGGTGATGACCCCTCCCCCCCCGTCCCATGCCTCTCACACTCAGTCACCCTCTCTTCAGATTAAGAACGGGGACCCTGTGACCACAGCCACCCCACGGGTGCAGCGAGCTCCCCACACTCCCTCCAAGCAGCCGACCCCAGAGACCGAGGCCCTGGAGAGGAGAGATCTGCGCACCGTGCAGCACAGCCTCCTGAAGATCCTTAGCAAGACACTGGCGGCCCTACGACCTTTCACCCCTGACCTCTGCCAGATCCTCCAGGTCCAGGTAAGTAACCCTTGCACTGCCAGGGGAGCCTGCAGCACGTATGTTAAGCCAGGGGTGTGCAATTTTTTCCCCTTGCCGGCTGTCCCCCCTCCCCCCCTTCCTTGCGCGCCCTCCCCTTACCTTGGCTCTGGCGTTCTGACGCCACGTTGCCATGGCGATGCGTCACCGGAAGCCGTTTGAGCCAAGGTAAGAGAGGGTTACAGCGGCTTTCGCATTGTATTTAAATGCCTCCGGGAAGAGCGCAGGGGCCTCTGTAACCATTGCGCACCCCACTTTGCGCACCCCTGCGTTAAGCCACCCTTGCTGCAAAGAGGTTTGATGTGGCTTGGGCTGCATGATCACATCCGGGTCAGCGTGCGAGGGTGACCTTGCTTTCTTTCACCCATCGGCAGCCGCTCGACCTGGCCCAGTATAACCAGCTCTTCGCATTGAATTTCACAACGCCGGCGTTTGATTCCGAGGTCGCGCCCTCGTTTGGGACCCTTCTGGCTACGGTGAACGTGACGCTGAGCATGCTGGGAGAGGTGAGGCTGCCTGGGGGAGCCATCTAGGGGTTCTCTGACTTTTATAGGAAGAGGAAGGACAAGCAAAAGCTTGGGCCCAGATATAAAAAGAGGAATGTATTCAAATCGGAGAAGTGGCGATGATCTGAATACATTCCTCTTCATATCTGGGCCCAGATTTTGCTCTTTCCGTTCCCGTATCGTTGGCGTGTTTGCACCACTCATCTGGCGGTACTGGACTTTTGCAGCCAAGTTTAAATTACTTTTTATCTTCATATTATGGTTATTTCTTTAGGAATCCCAAATCTGGACAAACTCCCTGTGGTCCCTCTCTCTTTCCAACACATAATTTGACCCGTGCACCCTAGTCCTAATTTGATCTGTCGCATCTGTAAACTCCTCGTCTACTACCATGTATTGCAACATATCACTGCATACTGTGCACATGCATTCTCACCGCATAACCACCACAAAGTGCCGCTAATTAGTCTACCCATCAAGTCTATCCCAGAACTGTTCTGCTCCGTGCATTTAAACATGCCCCATTTGTCTGTGAAAGAAGTTCTGTAAGGGAGAGATTCCTTTTAATGTTGCCTAGAACAGCGGTTCCGAGTCCAAGGACCACTAACAGGCCAGGTTTTAAGGATATCCATGCTTGAGCACAGGTGGTTCACTCAAACTGATTGATTTGCACCGGTGCTATTGCGAGGATAGCGTTAACCTGTCCTGATAGGTTCCCAACTCGTCCTGAAGGACCACTATGGCCTAGAAGATTATATGCGACTGTCCTTGTTTTTTCTCTCCTACAGATGGATAAGAAGAGAGACCCTCCCTCACAAGCTCTGGGCTTCTCCACCCCAACGGGAGAGAACAAGAATCTCAAGTGAGTGTGGCGGCTGCCCCCCGTACCCTGCGCGGCGGCTGCCCCCCCCGTACCCTGCGCGGCGGCTGCCCCCCCCCGTACCCTGCGCGGCGGCTGCCCCCCCCGTACCCTGCGCGGCGGCTGCCCCCCCCGTACCCTGCGCGGCGGCTGCCCCCCCCGTACCCTGCGCGGCGGCTGCCCCCCCCGTACCCTGCGCGGCGGCTGCCCCCCCGTACCCTGCGCGGCGGCTGCCCACGCTCTCTGTGCAGGGTCCGCTGAGTTTTATTTCCCATCTCTGAGAAAACTGTGTCATATCTCACGGGAAGGTTTGAAAATGGCAGTGTGTGCACTTTGCTCCGTGCTGTCACTCCCATGTGAACGCAGAGGCAATCTATGCTGTGTTCCTTCCCCAGGTCTCTGCTGCTGTTCACAATGGAGAACTGTTTTTACCTGCTGATCTCACAAGCCGTCCGTTACCTGCGGGACCCGTCCGTTCACCCCCGGGACAAGCAGCGCATGAAGCAGGAGCTCAGCTCTGAGCTGGTGAGTCCCCTGTGTCTCTACGCCTTCTTTAACGTGGTCACTATCAGTGTGTTATGGACACACTCACGGTGCCACGCTTTATCCAAAAGCACGTAGAGCAATTTTATTTATTACAAATTCATCCAGTGTGTAAAACCCTTTAAAGCCTATTTTCTACTAATACCCTCATTATTTCTTTGAGATACCAGTTAAATGTAACCTCTGAAAAAGGGGCAGAATTACTGAATGGTGGGTCCCAGTGCCATCTCAACGTATGGGCACTTGGGGGCCCCACGCTAATCTATGCAGACCTGAATTTACCACTAATTTTCCGATCACCCGCCTCAACATTCAAATCTCCCGCTAACTCGGTCGAAAAATGACGACTTGTCGCGGAGAGTTGGCGTGTCTGCATTCGCCAGAGAAATGTCGCAGTTTTTATTGCTTGCAATGTTATGGAAGCAGAATATTGTAAGGGATTTGCGGGAGGCAATTAACAGTTTTGTTGGAGGTACCAATAAATAGAAGTTTATTTTATGGATAATGTACATTTTTATCCCTGTGAGTGGTTGTGTAGGCAGGACCCAGTGCACGGCTTTGCCCGGGGGGGCCTATAATACTGTTAAGCCAGCCCTGGTGTGTCCCAGGGCAAGTATATGCGGTGGCACCCCTTGGAATCCACACGAGATTTGAAGTAAACACCATTTGCAATTCTCCCTCCTTCCCCTGCTCTCACACCCATAAAGCACGCTCGCCTGACGCATCATACAAATGTACACCAAAGAAACACACGCACACACAAACTTCTCATTATGTCTCATTTCAGAGCACGCTTCTCTCCAGCCTGTCACGTTACTTCCGTAGAGGGGGTCCCGCCTCCCCCGCTGGGGGTGTTCTGCCTTCCCCCCAACCCAAGGCTGCAACAGCTGCAAAGGTGGTCCCTGAAGCACAGGAGCCCCTAATCCAGCTGATACAAGCATTTGTACGACATGTACAGCGATAAGGAGCATTCACCTCTCCCGCACTGGGGAGCGCTTCTGTCACCGTGCATCGCATCTTCGGGCTCTTCCCTCACAGGTCAGGCCTGCGAGTTTAAAGCTGCACATGGGGACCACCAAGTACTGTCACATCACATGCTTTGCCAGCACCCACCAACAAGGACACATGGCATCCTCCTCCTGTCACTGCAATTCATCCCGCTGCCCTCACGTACACACATTGGAACTCCAGCACAGGTTTGTGGGATCGGAGCTGGGACTTCTTGCTGTTGCTCCGTGACGGAGAATGCAGTATTTGCATTTTTAATTTGCCTGTTGTTCTTTGTTAGCAGTTAGGGGTTTTTGGAGGCAATTGCATATTTTTTTGAAACTACATCCTATTTATACAAAAAAAATAAAAAGGTTTACAAGTCCTGTTTTGTTTTTATTCCCATACTTTGCTGCTTCAGTAACACACAGAGCCGTCTCTGATGGTGCAAGAATGACTTACATTTATTAACATCTATTCAAAACACACAGGCAATAAATAACACTCGTAAAGAAACGTAAAGTTATCGGACTTGTTGTATGCGATGGACGCTCTAAGATGTTCCTTCACTATAGCGATCCTGCCACGGTCTGAGTGCAGGAGACTGTTCTATTACCCTTCAAATGCCAAAGTGGCGAGCAACACACTGCTGGCTTCCTTGGCACCTAAAGGGTTAAACCCCGACTCCGTTCCATTGTTGGACTAAAAGTGAACTTCTGGGGCAAAGGCAGGACCGCCAAGCAGCAACCTGCGACATCACATACTACATTTTAGGGATGGTTGGACACACGGGTTATTCCTTCACTAGAGCATATTCCTGTCTTAAAAAAAAAAAGGGGGGGGGGGGGGGGGGGGAAGTGAACAATCCATGATTGTATTTGCTGCCCTAGTCACAAACATGCGTGGGCGAGGGGTGTTTAAGCAACAGTTTGCCTGCTTCAGTGGTAGAACATATTACAACTCGCTGAGCCTTCAGTAGCCCCCCCCCCCAAACCATGTGTGCCCCTGCCTCTTAACCCGTGACATAGGGTCTTGTGAAGGGGGTAGGACTAAATACTCGGCACAAACAATGCATGATGCAGTTTAAGCGTCAGGATGGGATAAAGCTTCACACAGCCACTTCCTGGCTGCTGTCTCTGCCCGCAGTGCAGTGATTGTGCAGAGCCTGGCTGCCACATGAGATGACATAGCTCTTGGACTAATGTTAGTGCAAGCAGATTTGGTCACGGTAACACACACAAGCTGCTCCTTCAGCAGCAGCAAAAAAAGAGTTAAATAAAACATTCAGCAGTGAAGATATTTAAACCCTCCCCGCAGTGCTGGCAGGACCATCAACAGGGCAGGTCCCTATAGCACTAAAAAAGGGGTGAACCCACTGACGGGCACATGGAGTGTGCACCTTCGTTCTGAGGAATGGAGAAGGGATCAGAAGCCGCAGCAGCTTCAGAGCAATGGATCGACCCTCCGGGGCGATTGGCTTGTTGAGACATTCTGTGTGTTGGGGGGTTTTAACTGAGGAGTTCCAGGTAAGTAACGGGTACCTTGCCCTTCTGGTTCCCTCTCTCGCCCACTAGCCAGTCGGGGTCCATGCCCGGAAGACTGTAAACCGTAATCAACTATAAAAAAAAAGAAAAGTGCAAAGAAAAGCAGCAGTGAGGGGGATGATGCGGAGACCAGGAACATGTTTCACTGAAAGAAGCGGGCAGGGCCTTCCAGCAGCACTCTGCTACTATCGTCCACAGCAATGTCACCCACCATTCTGGCAGCAAAAGGGTTAAAGTGACACTTCGCAGTTAGAATGAATGCTGTAACTTTTTTGGGGTCTCTGTTTTGCCCCCTTTCTTACATAACCCTTTCACTGCCAGACACAGGGCCATAACTACAGTACTGCAAAGAGCCGGGAGGGGCCCGTCTGACCAGTGGCAGTTTGTTGCGGGACAGGAGGCCTCGCCCCCCCCGTCCCACAAGGCGAAAAAGGTGGGGTGTGAGGAGGGGAAGGGAGAATGGTATGGGGAGGGGGGGAATTGAGCCAGAAATGTGAGGGACGGGACCATTAAAGGATTTTTGGAGGGGGACCCAAAAATTATAGTTCACTGGCCAGATGAGCCTGGAACACATTGGGTTAAACGGGCGGCAGACAGATGCTGCCAAGTAGTACAGTTCATATGCAGATTGACAGCACAGGCTATGGAGAAGGGTCTTATTCACACTGCAGGGGTGTGCAAAACGAGGATAAACTACACGCGCCTCTGCTTAATGTGACATAACCTGGCGGGCCCACACGCATGTAACACGCAGGACTTCCCTTCGGCGTGCTCTGTATGTGCCGTCAGGTGCTCACCTCGTCTGCCATGAGCGCCAGCTCGCTGCTATCGGCCGCTTCATAATCATACAGCACTCGTGCCTTCCGGGTGCCGCTGGCCGGCGGTTTCACCTCGGACGGATTCAGGGTCCCCTCCCCGGGATTGGGGCTGACTGCTTGGAGCACGGGGAGAGCGGCCGCTGGGAGAGGGGAGGTGTTGAGGGGCGGGGAGGTAGCAGGAAATCTGTGTGTCGTATGATGAAAGAAAAACAAAAACCAAAAACAAAACACAGGGTTACAGCCAAAAATGTGAGGTACTTCCAAACCCCAAGTAGCCCAACAATACATATATACTTACACCTCTCCCCTGGAACAGGCAGCACAGGGAGAGAATGGGAGAGACAGCGTGAACACATTATATACTGCGGGAATAGGCAGTGCTGTATATCAGAGGTGGTCATCTTCTGCAGTTCTCAAGGGCCACCAACAGGTCAGGTTTTCAGGATATCCCAGCCTCAGCACAGGTGGCTCAGTCTTCGAGCAGGGATATCCTGAAAACCTGACCTGTTGGTTGCCTTTGGAGGACTGGGAGTTGATCATTCCTGCCGGATATTAAAAAAAATGGGAAAACACCCAAAAGCTTTGAATTCCTGAAATGCATGGGGGAGTCCAGCAGGTGTATTGGCCGTCTTTGTATTATTGTTGTGACAATGTTTAACCCATTATAAATAATCAGTGTTTTCCCTTCTGGGGAAGTGGGGACCAAAATATGCTTTAATACAGGGCTGGTGGCAGCTTAATGTTGCACTGTTACTTTGTAGTAGAAAATATACTAGAGCAGTGGTTTCCAACTTTTGTTTGGTTAAGGAACCCTATACTGTACTTATATTGTGAGATTCTGCAGAACCCCAACCCCCTCTAATAGCGCGTCTGAGATCAGATGCATTGTAAGGAACCCCAACCCTCTCTAATAGCGCGTCTGAGATCAGATGCATTGTAAGGAACCCCAACCCTCTCTAATAGCGCGTCTGAGATCAGATGCATTGTAAGGAACCCCAACCCTCTCTAATAGCGCGTCTGAGATCAGATGCATTGTAAGGATCCCCAACCCCCTCTAATAGCGCGTCTGAGATCAGATGCATTGTCAATTCTTCTATATTTGGTTCAATTTTTAAATTACCCGGTACCTGAAAAAATTGTAGGGAACCCTTTAGAGATGCCCAGGGAACCCAAAAGGTTCCTAGGAACCATGGTTGGGGTAAAAACAAACCTGTACTAAAGGAATATCTCCCGTTTTGATATCCTTGTAAAGTCGCAGGACCTACCTGCCCAGCTGCTTCTGCAGATCCAACATATACTGGTAGCATTGAGCATAGTATGTTGCTTGGGCCTCTGCGAACTCATGCAGACAGCGCAGGTGATTCACCTGGGGGGGGGAGGAGAAACAGAGCATAGAATGGTTATATTTTCCAGGATCTTCGTTTCCTGCACTGGGCAAACACTGCAGGGTAAACACACACAGCCCAGCCCACTATAAAGCGCTCTGCTGCCACACAGGGTCTTCTCGCTGGGGTCCCCCCCCAATCGCTGGGCAGTGCCCGGATAAGTAGGGTGATCATATTTGTCCCAGGAAAAAAAAAAACGGCAAGTTCTGACTGCGTATGCTCAGACGGCGAGCACGCTTGCGCACAAGCGGACGCAGGGTCAGCGCCGATAAACAGGACTGTCTCGCTTAAACCGGATACTCCTACTAATGCGAAGGGGAGGGGGTGAAAAGGGGGTCAGCAGGGGCTTCTTGGCTCACACTAGAAAGATTCCTCACAGTTTGCCTTGATAAAAAGTAAATGATCTCCATAGTCATTATACCCTACCCTGTTATTCATGTACTGCATAATCATTATACCCTACCCCCTGTTACTCATGTACTGTGTAATCATAATACCCTACCCCGTTATTCATGTACTGCGTAATCATTATACACTACCCCGTTACTCATGTACTGTGTAATCTTTATACCCTACCCGTTACTCATGTACTGTGTAATCATTATAGCCTACCCCGTTATTCATGTACTGTGTAATCATTATACCATACCCCCTGTTATTCACATACTGTGTAACCATTATACCCTACCCCTGTTATTCACATACTGTGTAACCATTATACCCTACCCCGTTATTCATGTACTGTGTAATCATTATACCCTACCCCGTTATTCATGTACTGTGTAATCATTATACCCTACCCCGTTATTCATGTACTGTGTAATCATTATACCCTACCCCGTTATTCATGTACTGTGTAATCATTATACCCTACCCCGTTATTCATGTGCTATGTAATCATTATACCCTAACCCTGTTAGTCATGTACTGTGTAATCATTATACCCTACCTCCTGTTATACATGTACTGTGTAATCATTATACCCTACCCCGTTATTCATGTACTGTGTAATCATTATACCCTACCCCGTTACTCATGTACTGTGTAATCATTATACCCTGCCCCCTGTTACCCATGTACTGTGTAACCATTATACCCTACCCCGTTATTCATGTACTGTGTAATCATTATACCCTACCCCATTACTCATGTACTGTGTAATCATTATACCCTACCCCCTGTTACTCATGTACTGTGTAATCATTATACCCTACCTCCTGTTATACATGTACTGTGTAATCATTATACCCTACCCCCGTTACTCATGTACTGTGTAATCATTATACCCTACCTCCTGTTATACATGTACTGTGTAATCATTATACCCTACCCCCTGTTATACATGTACTGTGTAATCATTATACCCTACCCCCGTTACTCATGTACTGTGTAATCATTGTACCCTACCCGTTACTCATACTTTGGCAATACTGAAATGTTTTTCTATGAGGAAGAGGAGGAGGGAGAGGATCGAGATATAAAGATATAATACTTTATGTGGTGTTCACGATCATCCGCCCCCGACCACATTTCATGGGTAGTCCTGATAATAGTGATCCCATGGAACAGGGGGGGACGGGACGGAGTATTGTACAGGGCCCCACACTTGCTAAGACCCATTCTTGGGGCCCTTTAATAAAAGCTTCCCGCGATTCTCCAACCCGCAGAATTTAGCTATTCAGGTTGTTTAACGTAAAACAAAAATGGCGAAGAAAACACCCGATTCATTTAGAGGTGGAACGTGGAAATGATCACATGATCCAACCGTGTGAATCTTTGGTCTGCAGCATCATGGCAGCCGGGCGGACTAAGGGGGAGACAATGGCTTGTAGCCGTTACCTTGCAGGTCTCGAGTCCGAGCTCGCTACTTACGTGGGTGCTGCTGATGCCTTCCAGAAGCAGCCGGGTCACTTCCGCCTGGCGGTCAAACTCCGTCTGTGCCACTCGCAGCTCATGCTCGGCCTGGAAGAGACGCACAAAGTCTTTAATGGCTTTATGGGGACCAGCCTACACACACTGTGCCCTTCGCCACGTCCACCACCGGGCCCAGTACAAGGATTCTGGGCGCAGTTTGAGATCAGGGGTGGCCAACTCCAGTCCTCAAGGGCCACCGACAGGTCAAGGGATCCCCGCTTCAGCACAAGTGGCACAATCAGTCCCAGCTTCAGCACAGGTGGCTGAATCAATAGCTCAGACTGAGCCACCTGTGCTGAAGCAGGGATATCCAGAAAACCTTACCTGTTGGTGGCCCTTGGAGGACCGGAGTTGCCCACTCCCCGTCTTAGATATTCAAATTTTGCCAGGAAACTTTTCAAAGACCTCAGGGCACATTAACCCCTTGGGTGCCAACATGCCAGTGCATGGCATGGCTCTTTGGCAGTGAAAAAAGGGGTTAAGGTACATTTTATTTATCCCCTTGGCTGCAAAATTGTCCCGCACAGCGAGAAGCCACCAATAGGATGCAGGTCTGTCTGGCAGCGCAGGAGGTAAATTAATCTGTGTCCCTATTGTTCAGGCAATTAGAGAATTGTATTTATTTTTTCAAACTGTGGTGGTCTGTGGCCACGGGGCAGCGGATAATGCTGACCGGTCACTCGTACGTGTAGGGCGGCCAGATGGCATCTCCAACAAATACTGGACACAATGGTGAAAGGTGCGACGCACTGGAGATACACACACACACACCGCTCCATGCTGTTTACTCCTCTCCTTGGCCCCACCCCCAGGCTCCTAAATTCCATTACCCAGCAGCAGCCAATCAGGATGGAGGAAGCTGGCCAGCCCCCTACCAAAAGCCCTGCTCGGGGAAATCTCGTAGCCCCCCCAAGCCGGTACGGTCACTATGTCCAGAGACACACACACACACACACACACACACACACACACACACACACACACACACACACACACACACACACACACACACACACACACACACTATTACCTCTAAATTTTTTACTGGACAGAGTGTCCAAATACAGGGCAGTCAGATTCAATGCTGGACACCTGGCACCCCTATGTACGTGTCCCACTGGTGTGAATACACCAAGGCCCCTCCTCAACATCCGGGGAAGTTTTCTTCCCTGTGAGAAGAGTGCAGTCCGATTCAAATGAACGGGACTACAGTCTTCTCTACCACGGGGAAAACATCTTTCCAGCATGCTGAGGAGGCCTATGACCCGGTTCCAGAAAAGGCATTTTTCCATGTTCTTGGTTCCTTGACATATTTCCCTACTAAATCGCTGAAGGTATTTTTATCCCACCTTAAATTGTGTGTGTGTGTGTGTGTGTGTGTGTCAATTCCCTCATATCTTAACACTAATATTTAATCTTTTGGTATGTGCTTCCCCCGCCCCTCTTCTGTTCGTTTCTGTGGGGGGAGGGTAATGCTTGAGAGCGATTGGGGGGGGGGGGGGTGGAAATTGGCTAAAGACAGAAACAATAGACAGAGAAAGGTAGACTGCAAACAAGAAACAGCGTGTGCTCTCCAATCCGGTGCTACACAACCAGTCCCAACTCCCCTTCTCAGATCTGTAATATGTGGGTGTGGGTGTAGGTATGGGGGTGTGATTGGGTGTGGGTATGGGGGTGGCATGTTTTTGCTCAGCGATCTCCCAAGGTGATAGAAAAAAGGATAAATACCATTGTAAGCCAAACAAGTGTGTGTCATAAACAGTGCGACAGACTCACTTGAATTCCCCTTACTTGGGCACACCATTGGGAGTGTGAGAGGCAGGTGTGAAACCTAGAAGCCTGTGCATTTGTCCAGGCGACCGCTGCCTCCCTAAGGCTAATGATGCATCTTTCTGGAGGTGGGATGAAAGCGAGTGTGTGATGTGTAGGGTGCAAGGTTATTCCTGTGCTGTTTGTAGCTGGCTTACCTTGTCCACCTCGTCACTCCAAAGCTGCGGTCACAGAGTAACAGGAGAGATGAGTCCGAGACACGTCGAGGCAACTCAACAAAAACACAACAACAAGTGATGCTTCATACACAGGGAGCAGGAGGGGAGAGGCAGGCGTAGGGGAGGGGGGCTGAAGTAGCCAGGACTTCAGGGGTACAATTTATTCCCAACTATTTGCCCGCTATCTGTTGCCAGCAATTCCTTCCCAAAACCCTCTACATACTCATCAACCACAAAGCTGCAGAACATTGCTCTACGATTCCTCCCCTGCTAAAAGCTGCAGAACATTGCTCCAAACCCAATTCCCTTGCGAAGGATCTAAATGGGGAGGGAAGCAGATCATCTCTCCGCAAAAAAAAATCAGTCCCGCTCCTAGAGCCCTTCTCCTGTCCTGCAACGTGGGGGGAGGGAGTGGGGAGGTTGCATGGTTTAGCGGTGATGGAGCATGGAGATGCAGTTGGTGTTTACCACTAGAAAACTTGCTTCCCCATGGAACCCATCCCATTGAGGATTTGTATCAAGGTAGGAAGAAATTAGGGGTGGGGTGGGGAGGTGACAATGGAATGGGAAAACTCGTGGACAGCACAACAGGCAGGAGAGCAAGGGAGACCTGTAGATGTACACAGACAACTGCACCCAAATACTCGATCTCCTGGACCCCGCTGTGCCAAGCTGAAAGTACTAAAGATATTATAGCCTTATTTTACTCTTGCAAACATGCACTTTTTCAATAGCTGTAGTGTTATAGTACCAGAAATACCAGCACTAATCTACTGTACTAGTGCCTGGTCTTCCCAACAGATTGGGCCACATACACTTATAGTATCCGAAGTATGGGGTGAATCAAACAGTTCACCAGCTTTAAAAGCTTAACCCTGAACCCTAGGATACACTCATCCCCAAAGTGACGTTATAATGTAGGCTTTGTGGTTTGCTCCCTGGTAACATCAAGGATTAATATCTTTGTGATACAGATTCTGCAGTGACCGGTTAACATAGCGAGAGGACTGGAATTCACACTATAGAGAAACGGTTTCTAGGGACTGGTGAGATAAGGGGGTGCCTCATGGTAAAGGAGTTATAGGGTGCAGAACAAGAACTCCGACTGCACTTTACTGTACAAAGTATCTGGACTCAGGCTTGTGAACCGACAAAGGGCCGAGGAGGGGGAAATTGATCTTACCGCTGACGCACTGGCCGACAGTACGTAGTTACGGGGTCGGGTCGCCATAAAATCAGGCAAAGCCTGCGGGGAACAGAGCTCATGTCATGCAGGGCGAACATGAGTGAGAAAACAAAACAAAAAAAAAAAGCACACAAGGAAAAAACAAAAAAAACAAAACATGGATGGGAAAGAGGGAGCAGAGAAGAAGAGTGACAGAATAGGGAAAGTTCTCCTAAACATGTCCTGGGGGAAGGGACCCAACCCAGGCTCATCAGACATACACTGGGGGAGGCCTGTAGAGTATTGGTCTCACTGCCATAGAGGGGGTAACAGATGCTCAAACCCTAAATAAGTCACCACCAGCAAAGAGATCTCCAGAGGAGAGAAGGAACCCCAAATCGTAAGTGGAACCATCGTCTGTAAATGAACGTTAAAAAAGGTGATCATTCTAGCCAGAAAACCCAATGCAGAGAGGCCAACAACATGTCATTGGTGTGTTTCACCTTTGCTGAAGCAGCCCTGTCTCTCTCGCACACTGGGACCCAGCACAGGAACCAGTTTAATATAAAAGCATATCCAGGAGATTAAATTAGTTGCAATGCAGATTGCCAAAACAGAATGCAAAAACATAATGCAAACAAGTGCTGCATGCAGAGGGCGAGAGCGCAAGGTGACAAGGTGCGAACCCAACAGCAAATACATTGCTTGTAATGGGGGGGCTGCAGGTCCCAGTAAGGGGGTACTCATACTATATATATTGTTAGAAAAAAAACATTTATAATACTCTCCAGGCGCGGGTTACCTTATGATATACAAGCCCACATGGGTGAAAATAACTTTATGAAATCAAGGAAAGTTCAATGTTAAAATCCTAGACTGGTTTTTACCCATTAGCAATGCCCTAC
This sequence comes from Ascaphus truei, assembly GCF_040206685.1. Classification (NCBI taxonomy): domain Eukaryota; kingdom Metazoa; phylum Chordata; class Amphibia; order Anura; family Ascaphidae; genus Ascaphus; species Ascaphus truei. Next base: position 4,779,571 of record NC_134503.1, read on the forward strand.
GGGGCCTTATGGTAACAAAGGGATTCTTTTTAGGAACGGACGTTCCACCGGAACAGCATAAGTCTATGGAGCTTAACCTTTACCATTACAACATGGATCCCCCATACATGCAAGATAAGGACTCCTTGCAGAGCACGATGCAAAACAAACTCCAATCACACACTACGGGAAATGTTTAAAATCCAAGGGGAACGTTGTGAAAGGGATAGAAGGTGTAAGAAGTTCAGAGACTACAGCCCCATGCACAGGGCTTCGGCCGAAGGGGTAACAGACTGAATGATGTTTGGGACTGAGGCAGTGAAGTGCGTTTAGAGAAAAATAAAAGCCAAATAAACTAAAAATTTCACAGCAGCGACCTCAGCAACAAATACTCACATCCCCCTCGAACTGAGCAAATTACAGAACGAAAAAACAAACAAAACACCACAAGGTTAGTGAGGGTAACACAAAAATAAAACAGAGGGAGGTCAACAGCAGCTAAACATAGCGATACCCCGAAACACAAGTGCTGGGGCGGAGAGGATAGGGTGACGCAACTCCCAAATCTATGGCCATTTCTGCCATGTATAGCCCCTTCTCTGGCAGCTCTGCAATGAGGAGCTGGCTCCTCGGTCAGTGAAGGGTTATATGGCCCTGTGCCGGTGGGAATACAATGCACACCCAGCAGCTGAGCATCTGTCCTTATAATGACCTCCTTTGTGTTATTGCCACTTCATGCTCTGTATTCCCATAGTGCCGCTGCACTCCCCTGAGCATGGATGGGGTAATTACGGGGCACAGACTCCAAACAGCCCATGATGACATGTGCAATGGGAGAGGTTCATGGCTCTAGCAGCATTCCTCCCTCCGAGACATGCGCACTCAACCCTCCCCCCCGGTAAAGCGCAGTGATGGTAGCAGAGCGGTTACCGCTGCTTTGGCCTCAGCCGCCTTGGCTTTCTTCAGTCGGGCTTTGCTGGAGTCCAAATCCAAGCGGCGGTTCTCCAGGATTCTCCTCTCCTTCTGCAAAACGGCAACAGGCACTTACTGATTTGCAGTCGTTTTATAAATGGGAAAAAAGTACAAGTGGTGTCCTCAAGCACATCCTGGGTAACACACACACACACACACACACACACACACACACGCTGAAACCCCTACATCTACCACATCATGAATATATATTTATGCCAAAATTAGTGCTACTGAGCGTGGCAAATGTATACAAAAGACAGGGGTGCCTAATGCTACATCAAATTGACAAAACATATATGGTAATAAGTATAAAGTTTAAATACTTCAATAATAATGATAGTAATTACTTGGTTATTTAGTTAAACCCTTTGGCCAAAGCGTTGTAAGCCTGCATACCAAACGTCAAGGTATAACCAAAATGAATGCAGGTCCTAACACTAAAACTGTGAACCCTTCCTGTTACCTCTGTATGAGGGGAAGCAACTACAGTGAGCCTGACTGGTAACAGTTAAATGGAGGTAGGTGGCACCTCCCCCCAGAGCTCACCCCTCCCCACCTTTTTAACTTGGGAGGTTCTGGCATCTTGCTGAAGGGACAAGACTCATTGCAGTTGCTTCCCCTCATACAGGAGGTGAAAGGAAGGGTTCACAGTTTTAGTGTTAGGGCCTGCATTCATTTGGTTTACATCCTGGATAATGCTGCCGTTTCCTGGCTTACATTGCAGATAACAGCTGATACACTTGGCGGAGCATGGAGAGGTGAAGCGAGTCTATTGTTCTATTGTGGCGGTAGTGACAGACTGAAGGGACCTACAGTCCATCAAGTCTGTATTTCCATTCACAGGGTAATAAAGAGCGCCTATGGCCCATTACATCCGCACTTCTCCATACCCACAGCAGGATAAATGTCCTACAGTCCCATATAGCATCCACCACCCAAAACAAGGGACTGCTGATATGGCCCATTACATTGAAGTTATAGACGGGACCAAAACGAGTCTGCATCTCCTGTAATACAGGGACAATGACAGAAGATCTCTCTCATCGACCAGGCTGACTGTGGCAGACTGTTATAGCCACCGTGGTCACTGCAGGGTGATAGACACTGTGCCATGCGCTAACTTACAGAAATAGTTCTCCAATCCCCTTCCAGGAAGTTGCGCAGCGGGGTGAGGAAGTTAATAGAGGACGAATGGATGAAGTCTCGTTCTGCAACTCCTAAGCGCTTCTGCGTTTCTCCAACTTTGATCAGCGTTTGTCCTGGGATTGTATATAAAATTAGAAAGGTGGGAATGGGGAGTGAGGGAGGGGGGGGTGGGGGGGGTGGGGGGGGAAGGGCGGGTGGGGGGGAAGGGGGAGCACGTGTTGTAATGTTTGCAATAGAGATAGAATCGGATTAAAAGGCAACAGAGCGGACAGAGAGAGCACGATGCAATTAAAGCAGGGATACTGTCTGCCCACAGGCTCCAATTACAGCCACATGACTCTTATAACCTGCATTGTCCAAGCCAGAAACGGAGACGTGTATAGAGAATGTGGGAGGGAGGATCAGGGAATAGCCGGTTTTCCAGGCACCGTGTCTGCTCCGTCCCATTATCATGGGTACAGACAGCAAGAGGGTTCTAGATCACACAAGTCAAGGCATTTGGAAGGTGTTCAACTGGACAGTTCACCAGTGTTAAAAGATACCAATAGTTAGCGAGCAGAGTGAGCGGGGCAAAGATTGCTCGTAGCTGTGAAAGACACTCGGTTGTACGTAGTCACAGCGGGGGATAACTTAATAATCTAAGATCCTGGCAGTGGAATTGGAGGCCGAGCCTCTGTTGGGAGTCTGGTTCTTACAGGCAGGAGAACAGTTCCCATCACTCACCGTAGGGTGATCCTGATCCAAAGTCATTGGCAGCTTCAGTCATATACTGACCCAGGAGCTCTCCAGTGGTGACCCGAGAAGGGACCTTCCGGTCCAGCTTCTCATACAAGAACTCTTCCACCCGGGCACCTGCAGGAAGTAGAACATTACCAGAGCCTGGCAGGGCCAGGAAGCCCAAAGCAGAGTACCAGCAGTACACAGCATCTGCCTCCTCCATCGAACATTTTCTAAGATACCCTTTCTGCTCATGACCCCATAACTGCTCTCTCCTGACAAGAGGTATATCCCCACATGATTGTATTTAAAAAGGTTTGGTCTGGAGACTATTGGATGCCTAGTATGCAAAAGGACCACACAGGGCAAAATAAAAAAGTACAAATTATGGGGTAACAGCAACAAGCAAATTAGAACATAAGGCAAAGGGAGTGTCTGCCCCAAAGAGCTTACAATCCAAGTTGTTCGAAAATAGTTTAACCCTTTCACTGCCATCACATGGACGTTAGATCCACCCCTCTTTCTCGCTGTTCCTCTGGCCCGCCACTCACTAGGGTTGGGTTGCAGGAGGACCTCCGTCTGCCGCAGAATCTTCTCGGTCCAGTTCTTTGTGCCGTCCGCTCTGGACAGGAGGTTCTCAAAATGAGCGTCCAACTCGGTCTTCTCTGCTTGACCAAACTTCTCCTCCGTGAACTGGAGTAGAATGAAAAACGGGAGAGAAGATGAGCGCAGGATCAGATATATGGCTACAATACCACCCGTTTGCCTAGCACAGGTGGAAAACACGTCATTTTATGGAACCATCAGGCAGCAAAGGAGAGTTACAAGCCCAGCACCGGGCCTTTGAAACGCGCATTCGCAGAACAACATTAATGGCGGCTGGATTAGGTCACCGGGAGATTTGGATCCAATCCTTGTTTTCCCCAAAGCGTTTTGAGTCACAATAGTCCTGCACTTGTATATAATCTGGAGACTTGGACCCCAATGTCATGACGACATGGAAGTAGCTAGCTTGGCGTCACCGTCACTGTGTCTCCACCTTCCAATCACAGAATGTATGTAGACATCTCCAATCTTGCTGCCGTTTCTGTGCGGGTGGGGACAGCAGAGTATGGCTTGCTGGCCCATCTGGCAGTGAAGGTTAGTAAAAGAGTAGAGCAGTGGCGGACAACTCCAGTCCTTACAGGCCACCAACCGACCAGATTATCCCTGCTTCAGCACAGGTGGCTCAGTCAAAGACTGAGCCACCTGTGCTGAAGCTGGAATATCCTGAAAACCTTGCCTGTTGGTGGCCTGGAGTTGGGACCCCAGATATGTGAATTTTCCTCCTCCCCTCACATTGGCTTCTGTGGTTTATTACACTTCTTCGATACCCAGGGAGCCGGTAACACATCCCTGTGCAAAGCTTTGGCAACAACCCAAGACCCGATGTCCCGAGGGGCAAGATTTTATTGCGCTTAATTGAGTTACTTTGGGGGTAGGACACGAAAGGAACCGAGCCATGAAAAGGTTAACACATGTCTGTGGATCAGTCGATGAGGTTGTGGGGGTGTATAATAAAATGCAGATTTGTAGTAGCAGAATATCAATATCTCCTCTCTTGCTGGAGGGATGATAAACGCATTTTAAATTAGCACAGGCCTGCATACCATTACTGTACAATGGAAGCACAGATGCTTCGGCCCCATTCGGGTACCAATGGGACACTAAAGGCGACAGGCAATTAAGCTACCAATACTGTATATCCTTGCAGCCTTCCAGCCCTAGAGGTTAAAAGGCACCTAATCCAAGCCCAGGGATGGGGGACAGGCACCCCATTCCTACTGGCGACTGTCACCCATCCACCCACAGACCTCATGTTTGTGCTTTACGCAGTGACTCACCGCCAGGGTACTTTGACCTGCTTTCCTGCTGCTATACCGATTAATAATGCAATGCCAAGTCTGGCTCAACACACACACACACACACACACACACACACGAAAGAGAGAGGGGAGAAAGAAGAAGGAGAGAGACACACAAAGTGTGGATGAATGTATGGGGGAAGAAATGTAGTGGTGCTGACTGCACTAGCATTATCTCAGTGCAGAAAATAAGGCTTTCGTTTAGGTAAATGGAAGATCGGATTGAGAGGTCTCCTCTCCCAGCTGTTCCCCTGGCATATATTTATCGCCCTACAGAAACTTCATAAAACAGGATAGAGCTCAGAGTTGCTGCTACATCCTGCATTCTGTCCCAGTGAGTGCAGATGTGGGACGGACGGACGCACACAGAGATGGAATGGATAAGAAGTACTGGGCCCTTTCTCTCTCTCAGTAATTTCATCAATTACTCTGAAACATTAGTAATGTACCTACTTTTCTTTTGTTTTTTTTATTCCACATTTTCAATGGATTCCCATGTACCTATCCAAAAACCCTGTTAAAATTATTTTGATGTATTTGTATATAGAATCTACTGTATATCACAAGGGCATCACTGCTCTGCGTATGCCATTATTATATACTGAATGTCATGATAAGGCCATTAAAATATTAAGTGTTTTAATAACCTGGCACACAATAGGTCTAACTTGAGTTGCAAGTTTAAAAATACATGTGTTTTTGTTGTGGTCAGGGCTCTGGGCTGGGTTTTGTGGCTTTGTCTAAAAGTGGGGTTATCTAAAAGGTGACCTGCTCCGGGATTGTGGGGTGATTCAACTCTAGATTTACAACTCTTGTTAACAGTGGAAATAAGCACAAGTCCTTTCAATGTACTTTAAAAAGACATTCCTAAAAAGGATCTGGGAACGCCAGAGGGTGTGGCCAAGAAAACATGCCATGTGTCTGTGTACGTTTACTAGATATAAAATCGTGGATTTGATACGATTTACAAGAATAACAAAATCTATATATATTTGTAATTAGACAAGTTAAATGATGCTAAACAATCCACGATTGTGAGGGACAGATATTCATTTGTCGCTCAAGCTTAGCATTAACGCCGTAGAAAAAAGGCTCTTTGCCTGCGACAAACTCATTGGAAAGCAATATTATAGTAATAAAACTTAGGAGAGCGTTTCTATACGCATTGTTTAATTCAAAAGAAATGCGATTTCCTCTCCCCAAGCCTTAGGCGGCGTCCATGCTGCCGAAGACCGCGCATTGGCTGGCACAGTGCGATCACATTGCCTTAAGGCATTGATCGCGCGTGCGACAGCAGGAGGGGGCGCGCGGAATCAGTTCAAACCGATTCCTCGGCGCGACGGGCATGTCATGTGAGCGGTTCACCCAATGCGGGCGAACCAGCTCCGTGACGTCACAGACACGCCCCCAACAGCATGTCCACAAAACGCTCCCGTTTCACGCGGGTGCCGTCACGTGTGCGCACGCCTCCCCGTGGTCGAAGGCTGTATGGACTCAGCCTTAAAAAAGGTGCCACTGGAGATCAGGCGTGTCCCTAGGCAAGATCTATTAAGGCTGCTCCCCCCAAAAATAAAATATATACATATACATTATATCCCCCTAAGTGGGAAGCAGGGGTCTTCAGAGCTCAACCATGTTCATTTCAGCTCAGGGCACCCCTGCTTCCCAAGATATTTCCCTCCGAAAAAAAGGTGCCGGTATCTCCTGCTCCAGTTTAAATGTCCCGGTCGCGCAGACCAATAGGAAAACACAAAGGATGATGTGTGCTTCCTATTGGCCCGCGTGACATTTAAACCTGCAGGAGATACCGGCACCCCCTACAGGAGGAAAGTATCTCGGAAAGCAGGAGGACCCGGAGCGGACATTAACGCGGTCCAGCTCCGGAGACGCACTGCTTCAATCCTAGAACCATAAAAAAAAAAAAAATAAGTAAAAGCAGGATTTCTGCTACGCTTCTCCTCTTGCCGCCCCCCCGAGACATGCTGCCATTAGGTGGGGCTTTACCTGCTTACCGCCCAAGGACAGGACTGCTGGGAGATTGACGAGGGAGAATTCGGGGCGCCCCAGAAGGTGGGCTTACTCACTTTTCAATGCAGGAGTTTTAAGGATAAACACCATGCATAGGAAATATGAATTTAGGATTCCTCCGAGGGAATGGTCTGTGACAACAAGACACGTGAATTCTCATATTTCCAACTCAAGACCCTCTGAGAAACCTAAAACGTGATGATGTCTTAGGAATTAATGTTTGTTTTCACCATTATTTTTAATGAAACTGTCTGCATATATTGTACTGTATGTTTCTTGTAACATTATTTTTTCTGTAAACGAAAGCACGGTACTATTTTTGTATATTAAATCTAAAAACAGAATAACTACTGCTTTGGGCTCTTGTTGAACTTTGTACATTTTTGAGAATAACTGCATTTTCCTACAATAGATGTATCTTAGTTACATATTTTTCTTAGTAAACGGGGACTACGGCCCTTGGCGGTAAGACTTTTCTTTATCCTTGGTAGTGGCAGCGATTTAAGGTTGTATCGCGACAGGAGATATCACTCATTTGAGGGACCCTGCAGAGGAGAAAATATCCGCTAGATAGCTGTATGTATTAAACCATGTCACATATACAAGTCACGTGCTCACCGGTGTGTACGTACACACACACACACACACACACACAGTGTGTGTGTGTGTATCACAAGTGCATCACCATTCTGTATAAATGGGAAACAAACATGTACGATGATAACGTGCTAGTGAAACATTTTAACCCATATCTGGTTATTGAAACCTGCAAACGCACTGACTTGCATAAGAAAAACAAGATCCGGTTCTCACCGATACGCAGGAATGTGTTCAGTGAATTGGTCCAGCTTCCCAGTCCAAACGACGACCGTGACATATGGGGCCAGTGAACAATGAATAAATAACTGGCTTTTACTGCAGTCCCAAGAAGTGTTCCCCAATTTTACTGTTGCAAAACGTAACTTCTTTTAAGATCTTATTTCTGTGAGTACCCCACATCAAGGGGGCTCAACTCCAGTCCTCAAGCACCCCCCCCCCTCCAACAGGTCAGGTTTTCAAGATATCCCAGCTTCAGCACACATGGCTCAATCAGTCCCTGCTTCAGCACAGGTGGTTCAATCAGTCCCTGCTTCAGCACAGATGACTCAGAGTCTCAGTCTTTGACTGAGCCTCTGATTGAGCAACCTGTGCTGAAGCAGGGATATCCTGAAAACCAGACCTATGGGGGGGTGGGAGGGGGAGACTGGAGTGGAGCACCCCTGACCTAGGTCATAATTAGTGAGGAGCCGAGAAGTGATTAGGATTCCCAAATATATACAAACCCCAATAGGTTTTAGGAACACCCAATCTTGTCAGTGTAATATACCACAGTTATCCCAAGAACCCTATTTGATATGCGGTGGGTGGAGCCGTCTTCGCCTTGCTCAGGAAGATGTTCAATCTATTCACCTAATCTTCCCGAGTAAGACAACTTGATGGCATATTACAGGGAGACTTGTCTGGCTGAAGATCCTGAGTATATACAGGGGAGCTCATGCATTGCACACACACACAGCCAACGTGGATTTCTTCCCCTTCACGTCACACACAATATTGTTGTCCTCCTTTGTCGTTATTCACCCCTGGTCAAATACGTCACTTTAATCTCTCAGGAATATTCTTATTAAAATAGAATTAATTCTTAAATCAACGCGCCCTAAGTAAGTGCGGGAAGCAAGAGATCAATTCCAAAACAAGGCAAAAAAAATGAAATGATAGAAGAAAAACAAAAAATAAACACAAACAACAGGTGGTGTGTGTGTGTGTGTGTGTGTGTGTGTGTGTGTGTGTGTGTGTGTGTGTGTGTGTGTGTGTGTGTGTGTATATATATATATATATATATATATATATATATATAATGCATATGTAATCTGTACTTCACAAATCGGAGCAGGGTTTCATCATGTAGAAATGAAGGAGGAGGACGGGATATTTGCAGAATTGTGTCTCCAGCTATGTGTGACTGCTAACACAAGCATTGTGCACTGTTTGCCAAGTCATTTTTATATTTTCCATGGTGTACACACGCACACAGGCTGGCAGAGAGAACACATCTTGGATTGCCCCTGGAATTAACCCAATTCCTGCTATGACATCTTGCTCTAAAGAGAGAGCATGCGCATCAATTCTTTGTAATACCCTTACAAAACATAAAAAAGATAGAACTGATAAAAGAGCAAATAATGAGAATAGGAGCTGTGGAAAGCAGATTATTGACAACAGGAAGAATTGCAGCTGGAACAGCCCGGACTGTGCCCCAAGACCTGAACGAACATTGCACGGGACTGCCCAGGGATGATAAGCAGGGCCCAGAACAGACCTCCATCTGTACTGGCTGCAACAAATCACCCAGTCTTTCACTGCCAACACTTTAATACTGAAAACAATCAATCCTCAGATCTCTCTCAGTATTAACTGAAATATATACATTATGTTTATTTTTAATTTTTTTTAGCTCTGAACACAATAGGCAAATTAACCGTATCCTTGCTGGAGACGCCAGTACACACTGCAGGTCATTTTACCAACGTATACTTTAAGTGTTTTATCTTTTTAGTGGATGTGAGTGCATATTGTACCACTTTATTACCAGCATAAAAGTCATTCGTATAATGTTAATACACCATGGAGCGTGCACTTTCTGTGAATGAAATATAATATATATATATATATATTATATATATATCATACACACAAATACTTTACTGGCAGAGACAAGATGTCAAAGCCCCTCACAAAAAGTGTATAAAAAAAAAAGAAGATTTGTGCCCCCTTTTTTTTTTAAGGTGAAAAAAAGGTGAAAAAAAATGCTTATTTTTATATAAATATAATAACCCCCAACACATTAACCCTTTACATGCCAGAGTGAAAGATACAAATTGCAGCCTATTTAGGCACTGGATTGCAAATATAAAAAAACAGGAATAAATCCCTGCATTTACTGTAGCTTGCGGATACCTACAAGCCCCATGTATTACAGTGCAGCAGCTAAAGTGCGTGTACAGTGAGAGATACAGTGCAGAGATACAGTGCAGAGATACAGTGCAGAGATGCAGTGAGAGATACAGTGTGGCATGCATGCAGTGCAGCAAAGATGGAGGGATACTAAGCACCAGAAAGCCTCAGCTGTGTGAGGATGCTGCAGAGGGAGGCGGTGGGGGCTGTAGGGCAGATCCCTGGGGTACACACAATTTAGCCCCCTCAGGGGTCTCACCTGCACAGCCCTGGTAAAAAAGACCCCAGCATCTGAGGCCAGCTTCTTCACGTTGAAATCCATGTTGCCAGCAGCAGGGTGTAACTGCACTGTGCCTGTGAGCATCAGCTGAGTCTCTCCCTCCCCTCTTTCAGGCTCTTACCACCCACATGCCAGGCTCAAGGAAGGAGAAGGAAATTAATCCCAGAGCACATCAAACACTCTCCCTGCTTTCTGGGATCAGCTGCTTGGGCTTTTTAAAGGAGAAGTAATGGTCCATGTCTTATTTCTGAGCCTTTTAATTCTATCACACTATCCCACAGCATGCTCTAACTGTGCAGCATATACAGCATTTCTGGAGAGGAGTATCATTCCACAGCTTCAGGATCCATAAACTGCAAACCTTCACGTAACCCCTGCCGTGCCAGAGAGTTTGCTAGGAAACTGATTTTTTTTTGTCATTGAAATAAATTTTAAATACAGCCGTACTTATATATAGTGATATTTTTTGTAAGGGTGCGGGGACACGGAATCCACGTAAAAAAGCAAATCATTTATACTACTATAAATAAGCAGAGTGTCTAATAATACATCATAACCACTTATGGTAATAATAACTTTATTTTATATAGCACTGTTCTCCCAATGGAACTCAGAGCACATCACAGCTACAGTATAGTGTGCAGTACACAGCACATATGAATGTTATACATGCAGTACCTGCCCAGTTGAGATTACAATCTATGTTTTTGGTGCCGGAGGCACAAGGAGATAAGGTGACTTGCCCAAGGTCACATGGAGCTGACACTGGGAATTGAACTAGGTTCCCCTGCTTCACACTCAGTGTTGTACAGAGTTAGTGTCTGTACTTACTGAGCGGCTCCTTCTCCCTAGGGTTAAAAGAACAGATTTAGGTTCAAACTTTTTCAAAAAGTACTAATGTTGCCTTTTATAACCTTCTTGTTTGTATTATCCGGGATTACAGCATTAATCTGTTCATTCTTGGGAGTGTCAAAAAAAAACGTACTTTTCTCTTATAGAAATGATTTGTTTTGCCGTATTTTATTAAATGTACGTATTTAAAATAATAACCAAGCAATTCCATGTCCATGTTTTTTTAAATAGCATGTTTTTTTTAAATAGCATAACATAATGGTATAACATAAGTAGCACCTTCATGTCCTGTAGGTTTTAATACTTTTTAGGGGACTTTACCTGCAGGGGTTAAAAAAACAAACATTACTAAATCAAACAGATCAGCTAGCCAGAGGAAAAAAAAATAATGGAGCCTTACAAAATGTTTAAAATCTATTTTTTGTTTAACTTTTTGGTCAATAGATGTGGATTGTCATTATTTCTCATGTGCTGTCCATGCTACAGCCAGTCATTACTGCCAGTGACCATCTCTCTGCATTATTCTGGGGTTCTGTCTTTTTAAGAGTAGCCCCGCCTCTACCGACCGCCCGACCAATCGGGGGAGAGAGCAGCAACCCGGAAGTATGTCCTAGCGCCACCGCCCTCACACGTGGGAAAGCAGCTGGGCATGCTTGCGGCACGTGGATTGGCTCCGGAGATTGCTGGGCGGAGAGCGCCGCTTGCTACTGGACCCGCCGGGCTGCCATTCTTTATACGGTGCCCGCCTGGATTCGGCGGCAGGGTTGGGCTGCGCGGAAGCTGGAGGAGTCGCTGCCCTTCGGGAGTGATGGAGCGATGAGTGAGTGCAGGGAGGGAGGAAGCAGCAGGGGAGGGAAGAATGACAGAAGCAGGGATGTAGGGTATGACCCTGGGAACTGCCCCCCATGGAGATCTGGCCCAGTATCAACAACATGGAAGGGGGTGTGGGGATGTGTTTAAGTCAACCCACTGCATTGTAAGCTCTTCAGGGCAGGGACTCCTTTTCCAGTTTTATATCTTATTTTTGATTGGATTGCAAATATAAAAACCAGGAATAAATCCCTGTATTGAGGCCCCTGTGGCTTTTGGTGCATTTATTGAGCCCTTATTCCCATTGTGTTACAATATTATGTCCCGTGTATTACAGCTGTGAAGTGCTATGTACATGGATGGTGCTGTAAAGATCTACATACTTGCTGCACCCAAACCAAATGGGTGGGCAATAATTACTTTTACCCAACCAGGAGGGTAAGGGGAAGCAGACTCCCTGCTGTGATGAGGGATACACAATGAATACTTAATGAAGTCGGACAATGTTGGTGTACATAGAACAGTACACGGGTCCCTGGTTTGTAGACCTTGCCGTCCTTACTACATTTCCTAGTCCTTTCAGTACCTGAGGCTAATGGATATAAATTGACATGCCCTAGGTTGCATTGGAACAGGGCCATGGGAGTTATAAATATGTATGTATACACAATTTTTGGTAACATATTGTATTTTTAGGTTCTCGATGGAAGATGGACATGTGAAGCTGCACATTTTTCTTTGACGTTTTAACCCTGACAAGAGGGACTTCACAAGTGCATGATAAGCGAGCGTCTATTTGTATCTGTGTCCTTCGCCCTTTTTAACTATGGCTTTCCGGAGGGCAGAGGGGATGTCTATTATCCAGGCTCTTGCCATGACCGTGGCAGAGATACCAGTGTTTTTGTACACAACCTTTGGACAGGTAAATATGGGTTATCATTGAACTTGACCTTTCTGCTGTTAAGTGTGGATATAGCGATGTGTGACGGCTTCTCTATCATTGCCTGATAAAGTGGAACATATGGCCAGAATGCACTGCTGTCAGATAAGGGATATCACAGCTCAATTGCTCGTTAACTGCCATTGAAGTCATGTCATTAAAAGCAGACTCGAGCTGCAATGCCCCTTGTCAGAGCTTAGTAAATGTCCCAGTTAGAAACATGACGATCGCTGTGTGACATGAAACTTTTGGGGTGGATTATTAAAACAATGCAAATGATGGGAACAGTTTTCCGGATCATCGCTAAATAAAGGGATTTTTATTAAACGAACAAATTTTACCCAACTGGAGAAAAAAAATGACTCCATAACGTATATATCGGGAGTTGGTGTGGGGGTTGACGCCACATTATATCCTATTTTTGGTTCTAGAATTCCCCTCTACACTGAAAATTGCCGTTTTACTGCTCTTTGTCATGGAAGTATCCTAGTATTTCTAAATCAAGTGAATTGAAGATAGAGGGGAAAATCTACAAGTCCACGATGGAATTTAAATACATCAAAGCGTATTGCTGTGTTAATGTTCTTCTAATCAGGAAATCTTGCTGTTTACGTTTTGTTGGGACCTGTGTTGCTATTTTACCGTGACATGTTTTAGAGAAGACTCCTTTTTTGCTTTAATTTGCCTTGAAACACTTCCTGTCCCTGCAGAATACTTTCTCACAGCTGAGACTATCTCCTGGGCTCCGGAGGGTTCTTTTTGCCACTGCTCTTGGCACCGTTGCTCTGGCACTTGCGGCTCACCAGCTGAAACGCCGAAAACATAGAAAGAAACAAATAACGCCAGATAATGGTGGCCTGAAGCTGGGTGGAGTCCCGACATCCGTCTTACCCGCCAGACGCACCTCTTCAGTAAAGAAAGGCGAGTCCCTTAGTGCTACTTTGTGCTGGAGGAGATTTTAATTCTTGACCTTCAGATATTTTTATATCCGAATAATGCAATACGCACATTTTAATGAGATTTGTTGGGCTCGGGCAGAGAACAGTCCAAGGCCTGAATCGGGGTGGAATGCACTGATCCTGATAAGCTGTGGTTTTAATCCCAAATGTAAGTGGGCTGGAAGTTGAGTTTAATAATAAAATAATAAAAGTTCATGCATTGCAGGCACAACATGGACAAGCAGGGGAATTGCCTGAAAAGCCGGGTTGGGTTTTCTGGGTGCTTCCAGAGTGTCCGTTTTGGAACACAGTCTCAATCTATTTGCTTCCAATAGTGCATGTAACACATCGCTTTGCAATAATAATTGCAATCACAACAGCTATGGAACCCGTTGGGGAATTTGGTTGTTGACATCTGTTAATCTCCCCCCTCTTCTATATATCTGTTTAATTGTATAATAATAACTTTATAAGATTAGTGTAAGCTTTTGCTTGGCTCTTAGCTGTCAATTTTCCTTCTGAATGGATAAGTCTCTGATTTTCAGGATACTCCCGCAGGGTGCAGAGTCCCAGCAGTAAGAGCAATGATACCCTGAGTGGCATTTCTTCTCTGGAGCCAAGCAAGCATTCGAGCTCCACGCATAGTCTGGCTTCGGTAAGGTGCGCTAATACGCAACAGGAATGTTTATGGCCTAATGCCATGTGACTTGCACAGCTGTTTAGGGGATCTGTGTAACAGCACAGTAATCTTAAGAAAGATATGAACCTGTGTGTCTGTATATCTCTGCAAAACAAATTCTTATACTGTATATAATTCTAATATTCGCCTCCTCACTGGACAGGTAGTGGCTGTGAACTCCTCTAGTATGAATGCAACTTCTACAGGGCCATGGGAGACCCAGGAAATGGACGAACCAGTAGCGGGGGGAGACTCTAATGCTGAAAATCTTTACATCCAAGGTATATTCCACACAGACAAAGTACCTTTTTTTTTTTTAAAGTTCTTGACCTATTTAGGTTTGCTCACGGTTTTAAGGTCTTATCGACGTAAACTAGTCCCTGAAGCACAACACTGCAGTGGCAATGTGTAACCAAATATGGAATGATCTCTACAGCAGAGGTTCTCGAGCGCCAAACAGGGCAGGTTTTAAGGATATCACAGCATCAGCACAGGGTGGCTCAGTCTTTGACTGAGCCACCTGTGCTAAAGGTGGGACAGCCTTACCTGCCCTGTTGGGCGCTGTTGAGGACTGGCGTTGAGCTCCTCAGCTGTAGCGGACACGAAGTGTTTCTGTGTTTATCTGCATCTTGTACAGGTGTGCTGCTTGCATCACTCCCCCTCGTGTCATTTTGGAGCGGTGCAGGCTGATTAGGAGGTGACCATGTCGTTTTTGTGCTGGTTAGGGATGGAGCTCTTCGAGGAAGCCTTGCATAAATGGCAACAGGCATTGCGCATCGGGCAAAGATGTAACTCTAGTACTCCGACCGCTCAGAATAGTGAGCTCCTCAATGAGACCATCTCTGAGGATATGTCTGAGGTGGGTATCCAGTAAGTAATTCAATGCATGTTGTCCACAACAAAAAGACTACCTGATTGGGGGGGGTTGGACATTCATAACTGGCAAACCTCCATTGTAAATAATAATATAGTAACCTCTTGAGTATGTGTTTGTAAGGCATCTCTGTTCTTTATAAACATAATTTTATTTAACCAACACTTTTTCCTCCGGATGATGGAGTTGTCAAGTATATTGTTACCAAGAATTACATGTTTATACAAGTAGACTTGTGTATTGGTCAGCACATCGCCAGCATAATCCTTGGCCTCATTCCTGGACTCTTCTCTTGCTGGCTGTTTCCATTATAACATACAGCCCATGAGGAATGTGACATCTCTTGAGGTTTACACTACCTTTCCTTGTTATCGCTGTTGCAGGATTCCTGTAACAGAGCGTTTGCAGGCAAGCTGGAGTCCCTTCTGCACCGTGCCTACAACCTGCAGGAAGAGTTTGGAAGCGTCCCTCCAGATAACATACTGATGGATTTGGGTGAGTCGGGGTGTTCACTGTTTTAGCTTCAAATAATGCAATGTTGTTTCTTGATCTAATGCAATGTTGTTTCTTTTTCTAATCGCCGTTAGAACAATGATTTGTGTTTTTTTGTGAAGGAATTTACACATGCCACACACCACCCACCCCACACGCTGCAGTTATCAGTTGTGGCTGATTTTAGGCAGTGTTTGGCTTTGTTCTCTCCCACCCAGAAGACGTCCTGATGTTCCCCCTTGCTGACGGCAGGAGTCCGCTGCGCATGGACGATGAGAACAGCACGACATCTGATGACTCTTTCTTCTCTGCAGCTGAGGTGACATACTACTTTAATTAATCAGTGAAGGCTTCTTTACCAAGTGAACTCCAACATCAAACGTGCAACATTCACACCTCCAGCCTCTCTAGCAGTCCTGTTGGGGAAAACTGGCCAACAATTCCTACATGTCCAAAACGTTGCTGATAAATTAGAGGGGCTAGCCCTCCTTAACAAGGATGTACTACTTCTATCCAAGATGGGTTCTCTTGAGTATTTGTAACTTTTTATTTATTTTAGCTCTTCGACACTTTGCAGTTCAGTGAGGTCCCGTTTCAGGCGCCCAAACCAGCAGCCGCTTACGAAGAAGCGTTGAAGCTAGTACAAGAAGGGAAAGTAACATGCAGGACAATGAGGTAAGGGCCGACTTCTACCAAACGTGTGCCTGTTTTAGGGCGATTCTCACATTAATGCAGGGGGTGCTCAACTCCAGTCCTCAAGCCCCCCCCCACCCCCCCCCAACAGGTCAGGTTTTCTGGATATCCCAGCTTCAGCACAGGTGGCTCAATCAGCTAATTGAGCCACCTGCACTGAAGCTGGGACTGATTGAGCCACCTGTGCTGAAGCTGGGATTCTGAAAACCTGACCTGTTGAGGGGCTTGGGGACTGGAGTTGAGCGCCCCTGCATTCATTTTATCTTTAGTTTGCTTACTATAAGGATTCTTAAGGAAAGGTGGTGATCGCTCATCGGATGAACCTAAATGGCACAGCCCTAAGTTTTTGCAACATGTCTTTGTGACCCGTCAGGACAGAGTTGTTGGGCTGTTACAACGATCAGGATTTCCTGGCAAAACTGCACTGTGTCCGACAGGCATTTCAGGTAATGGGGCTACACCACCCCCTCTCTCGCACCCCTTTACCCTCCTCCAACCTGCTCCCCTTTACCCTCCCCCAACCTCTCTGTTCTTCCATTTTTACCACTGTTGATATTTTCCATTCTCCCTTGTCAGGGACTGCTTCAGGATGAAGGGAACCAGCTGTTTTTTGGTGAAGTCGGCAAACAGATGGTGACTGGACTCCTGGTGAAAGCTGACAAGGTAGTTCAGGGTGAAGGTTTCTCTCACTGTGTTTTGGCGGGGCCGCCGTAGCTGTCCTGCATGCGGGGGAGCCTAGCTAAAGATACACAAGGAAGTTGAATGTTTGTATAACCAGCATGTTCACCACGTCGGTTGTATTTTATAATCCTCCATTTTAAGAGCCCCAAGGGATTCCGTGAAAACTACGCTGAGATGGTGTGTTACGCATTAAAGGAGGACACATGGGCAACCACCCAGAGAGAGCTGGAGGGACGAGGGGTAAGAAAAAGGTGCACTTTGCCTTCTGCACGTGGATCCCACCTCCTCGTTTGCAGTGTTTCCTGTATTTTTTTTTTTTTTACTTTTTTAATGCGTAGCTGCAAATAAAACCTAATATATTTTATTTTTTCCCCTCTCTCTGCTCAGGTGGTCTGTATGAACTTCTTTGATATCGCCTTGGATTTCATTCTCATGGATGCCTTTGAAGACCTTGAAAACCCGCCCTCCTCTGTCCTTGCAGTACTGCGCAACCGCTGGCTGTCCGACAGCTTCAAGGAGACGGTGAGCAGGGTGAACCCCGCTACTAACCCCAGAATCGAGGGGAACCCCCATGTCCTGTGCAGTCTGTCCATTTTCCTAGTTGCTGCGACACTTTCGATCGTTTGACTTGTTTTCATATGTAAAAACGGCCTCTATCCAAAAGCATTTTATTATTGATTATTATTGATTATTGTACGTCACAGTGTACGTCACAGTGTTTGCCTTGGTGTTGATGGGTGTCAGGTTTTTCTAACTAATGGTATTCATTTTTTTTTTTGTCCTAGGCATTGGCAACCGCGTGCTGGTCAGTGCTAAAAGCAAAAAGGAGACTCCTAATGGCAAGTACCTAAAATGTACACTAGGAACAGGGTCACAAGAAGTCCTAGATTTGCAAGATAAAACAAAGCTACAGCTGCCTATATTGGCATTCATGTTAAAGCTGTAGTGCAGTGTCCCTGGGCATCCCTAAAGGGTTCACTGTAATTTGACAATGCATCTGATCTCAGACATGCTATTAGAGAGGGTTGGGGTTCCTTACAATGCATCTGATCTCAGACGCGCTATTAGAGAGGGTTGGGGTTCCTTACAATGCATCTGATCTCAGACGCGCTATTAGAGAGGGTTGGGGTTCCAAACAATGCATCTGATCTCAGACGCGCTATTAGAGAGGGTTGGGGTTCCTTACAATGCATCTGATCTCAGACGCGCTTTTGGAGAGGGTTGGGGTTCCTTACAATGCATCTGATCTCAGACGCGCTATTAGAGAGGGTTGGGGTTCCTTACAATGCATGTGATCTCGGACGCGCTATTAGAGAGGGTTGGGGGCTTCTCAGAATTTCCCAAAAAGGTTGGAAACCACTGATCTAATGTATAGTAGCAATGGGAGATGGTGCTTGTTACAAATCTTTGTAAAACACAAGTACAGGTCGTCTGTAATCCTTTACCCCGAGAGACCATGAAACGCCTTCTTTTATTGCATCCTATTTCAAAACAGGTTCCCGATGGCTTCATTTCCCATTTTTACTCCGTGTCGGAGCATGTCAGCCCCATCTTGGCTTTTGGATTTCTGGGGCCCAAAGAGCATTTGACCGAGATATGTAATTTCTTCAAAGTAAGATTTGGGCTGTGCCTTTTCACTCTCTCGTCACTTGGGTTGTTTTTCAATGTTTTTTTCATTTAATGATGCCCTTTACAAACTCCTAGAAAAAACACTACTCCGATGGGCACTACGGTTTAAAGTAAAATAATAACCTCATTTGCTATACTATGCGGTGACGTTCTGGTCATTAACATGTTGTTGTAGAGCAGGGGTGCTCAACTCCAGTCAAGCCCCCTCCAACAGGTCAGGTTTTAAGGATATCACTGCTTCAGCACAGGTGGTGCAGTCAAAGACTGTGCCACCTGTGCTGAAGCTTGGCTATCCTCAACCTGATCGTGTGTGTGTGTGTGTGTGGTCTTGAGCACTGGCGTTAAGCCCCCGTGTTGTAGAGCAGGAGGAACAAACTTTTTTTCCATGCGCCCCGCCGGCAGTTCCCTTCTCTCTGCGCCCTCCCCCACCCCTGCTTACCTCGGCTCTGGCGTCATGACGTCCCGTTGCCATAGCAACATGACTTCGCGTCGACGCGTGTAAGAAGCTGCCGTAGCCAAGGTAAGTGAGGTTTTCATAGGCCTTCGCCGCTTCCCCGGCACTTGATTTAAGTGCTTTCGGGAAGCGCGTGGGGCCTCTGTAAACCCCGCGCCCCCCACAGTCAGTCTCGAGCCCACCAGTTTGCGCACTGCTGTTGTAGAGCGAGTCCACATTATATTGCTTAAATGACTGTTACATTTGTGTTTTGAAATGGTATAAACATTCTGTTCATGCTTTTCTCTAAGAATGCTGCTTTTAACTAGGACAAGCTGATTGAGATATATGTTCCCCACATTGGTATTTGTTGAGGAATTTGGTTCCTTTTGTCCTTGACTCTGCAACGTTTTGAAAATAAGTTGTTCTCGCGTCTGTCACTGGATGGCTATAATTAGTTTTCTCTTTTTTTCCCCTCTTCCTGCCAGCACCAGATCGTGCAGTATTTAAAGGATATGTTTGACTTGGATAACGTGAGATACACCACCGTCCAGTTGCTGGCCGAAGACATCCTCCACCTTTCCCGCAGACGCAGCGAGATTCTCCTGGGATACTTGGGTGTAGACACTAGAAGTGAAATGAATGGGGACGTCCCTGCTGAAAACCGACCAGTCTAACGCAATCTCTGTCCACAACACTGATATATATATATGGCAATATATGAATACAGCAGAAGCACTGCAGCTTTGGGAGCCTTTTCTGTATGAAGTTGGCCGACCGTTTCCTAAACCCTTTCCAGGGCACTGCTGAAATACAAAATCACTCTTCGTAAGCAACCAAACTACTGAACGCCCAGGCCTCTCTTATTTTGTTTTTCGGGGGGCATAATTATTGATGTGGCCGGTCTACTTTCGCTGAACACATCAAAGCTCAGTCATGTGAAATTCTGCTTTTGTACCTCGTTTTTAGCCACCTGTTTCAATCATAAACTCTTTTTTTTTTTAAAAACAGATTCTTCTGACGGTAGAGGAAGAAAGGATTGCCTTGTATTGTAGCTCCTGTGTTTTTAACTTGCAGAGGTCTGCGGTGCTATAAGCAGCATGTAAGGACAAGAATGCTGCTGTGCGCAGAAAGAACATGGTATTTTATGTTATTTAAAAATATACTTTAATGTGAATGGAGTGGGAATGTAAGTGTTATGTGCAATAAACTCCACTTCGCACAGAACATGAAAGCAGAAGCCATCTGCTAACAAGACACTTCTGTGTCAGAAGGTGTGGTATGTGTAAAGAGGAATATAAGGGTGGGAGTCCTTATACTAATCACAGGAGAGACAAAGGGCAAGATGTATAAAGTATATTGCAGGTTTCTCATTTTAAAACACCATATCTCAAGCATTGTGTAAACCGTGGGATGTGGTGCTTGTACGGATAAGCACATTAGAAACTTATTTTTGTCCAAAAATAAGTGCTCTTTGTCGGAAATAATTGTTGCTGTCGTTTATAAAGTCCTGATTTATATCTGTAGGAGGTGAAACAAATCTAATTTGTTAAAGCAATCCTAGTATTGTACTTGCTCTGCCATGAGAAAGTAAATACCAGTAAGTAGTGGGCGAGTAGCTGCCATCGCAGTTGGGAATCGAACAGACGCCGAACTGTAATTTCACCAATCAAAAAAAACTTTCTATTAAGATTTTTGAAGTTTTTCTTTTAACCTTGGTGTTATGTGTTTGATACATGTGTTATTATTGTGTGCTGTTAAAGCAAATAGTACTTTAAAAATATTGCTGCTTGGTCCCAGCACAAAATAGCAATGGGCTGAAGATTGCAGCACTAATCACCATTGTATAACTATGCAGAGTATCTCTACACCCATAATCACCCAGAGTTTGTTCTCTTTTTAAAGACCACTTTACAATGGCTTCATCACGCTCTACCATGTGTTCTGTTCGGCTGGATCAGGGGTGGCCAACTCCAGTCCTCACTGTCCACCAACCGGTCAGATTTTAAGGATACCCCTGCTACAGCACAGGTGGCTCAGTTGAAGCTTGCGCCACCTGCGTTGAAGCAGGGATATCTTTAAAACCTGACCTGTTGTTGGCACTTGATGATGTGGTGTTGGCCACCCCTGGGTTAGACACTACACCACGCAGATACTGTATGAGGCTCAACTCAACTGGTCTCCAAGAAGCTGTGGACACTAGTTGTTATCGGGGTTTGGAAGGAGGGTCAATGGGAAGAGTGGCAATGCTGTGGTGATTTGAGGGAAAGCTCCAGTTTTCTCTTACAAAGGTGCTTCAGCGCATTGGCCCCGTGTAGTCCTACTCACACGTCTGTATTCTGCAGTATCTTCATTGTCGGTGGGTGTTCGGAACTAAACCGGTTGTCTTCCACCCACCCTATGGTGGTAGAGGAGCCGGGGACACAATAGCCCCTATTCCATTTTCTGTAAAGCAGTCGTCCATTATTTTATTTTTTTCTTGGATACATTTCAATGGAGCTAAAGTGTTCTGCACAGGGAGGTGTGCTCCACAACGTATTGGAATGACCATTGTGATTCAGGCTTCCTAGCGCGAAGTACACCGCCGCGCTGTCTGCTGGCGAGGACCAACATTGTGCAGTCTGCCTTCCGCCTGCTGGAAGTAATGACATTGTGCACTGGTATAGGCAGAAACAAAATGCTGCTAATACGGGTCGCTCAAATGAAAACCGACCGTGGTATGTGTTTCTGCTCTCACATGCTTAATGATAATGCGTTACTTACGGGGAATTCTTCCACCATTCTTTCTAAATTAAGCAAGGGGTTTTTTTTTTCTTTCTATTGTCTCCGTTTTCATTCTCTTCAGTCCCTAAGAGAAGGGATAAGTGGTTGTTAAATGGATGCCCTGTTTAGCTGCAATTCCCCGTGATAACTTATTTTCGATATGTTTTTTTTTTTTTTTTAAACTGACACTGTAACTACAAAGGCCTTGTTTTTTAAAAAAAAAACAAAAACAATTATCTGTGAATGGTCACGCAGTAAGTTTTGGAATACACATTTTATAATGTTAGCGCAAAGGGGGGTGAGCTTTCTGTCGCACTGTTTAAGCTGCAGGGCAAGTGGATAACTGGCAGTTAATATTCAGCTGGTTTTCTAGCTATAACTTCCATATAATAGTATTATAATAAAATACATCTATTCGAATTGTTGTTGTTCTTTGTATGTCAAACTGCTAAATTAACTTGAAAGAGCGGTGGTAATAAGCACTGATGCTAACCTTTTCATGTACCAGGGATACGTGGTCGTTACCATGGGTCTGATGAGGAAGAATGGTGGACCCCCAAGGGGAGCTCAAGCCCCCCCCCCCCCCAACAGGTCAGGTTTTTAGGATATCCAAGCTTCAGCACAGGTGGCTCAGTCGAAGACTGAGCTTCTCATTAAGCCATCTGTGCTGAAGCAGGGATATGCTGAAAACCTGACCTGTTTGGGGAGGGGGTGAGGGGGCTTGAGGAGAGGAGTTGAGCACCCCTTGTCTACCAAATCGAAACAAACGTGAAGCCGCCTCCTGCTTAATTTTGTCAGGGCTGGTGACGGTCGTGATTCATGCTGAAATGATTGCAACCTCAGGAACTAATAAATGTTGAAGGAATTTCTCTTCCTCCCTGCGTCCTGACATTTTAATGTTGAAAAATAGTGTTGGTTTTTTTTCTGATAAAAAGGATTTTTCTCCCTTTTAGCTTTGGGAATTACCATGGTAACAGTAACGCTGCACCGGGCTCTAGGCAGAGCTGCATTGTAACCTCAGGTCCCTTCATTTCTTTTTAATTTTTGTACCACTCCTCTCGTGAACGGATGTTTGTTTTACACGTGTTGGATTAGAATGGACAAGACAAGAGAGATCTCTTTTAAGATTCAAAAGAAAATGGCAATCGCACTGACTGCTATTTTAACAGGGGCCTTCCAAACTGAACTAATGGCGTTGACGTTTTAATGAGTTACATTTTTTAGGGTGATTGGATTTTTGTAAGTTTACATCGCCCCGTTGTTTATTTTCAGTTATTTTTGCCTGCGATGTGAGACGGACCTTTTTTTTTAAATGCCATGCCAAATAGTGCGTGTGGCACAAACCGAGCATTTATTTGGGGTATTTACTCATTGTATAAGTTTCAGTGATTCGGAATGTGTTACTAATAAAACTCTTGTAAACTTGCACAAATAAATTCCTATTTTATGATCAGAAACTTTGCGTTGGTAGGACCCAATTAGATGCCAAAGGGTATTCCCACCCCATAATGATCGTTTAGCACTTCTAATTCTCTCAAACGATGGTGTTCACCAAAGTAAATAAACAACATTATTTATCTTAATGATTGCATTGAGCTGTTTCATCACCACAGGCACAGTTTAGCAACTTCAAGCACAATTAAAGCAACCAAACTTGAAAAATCTGACATGGTTGTCTTTTTTTTTTTTTTTTTAAAGCCGCAGTTCAAGCAATATCCTACATGTGTGTAACAAATCAGTTCTGTACAGCAGGGCCCCGGGTATACGGCGGGTTCCGTTCCAGAGGCCCGCCGTATAGTGAAAATCGCCGGAAAGCGGATCCGGCGCTTTTTCACTTCTGCGCATGCGCAAACTGGTATTTTTGCCGTTCTGCGCATGTGCAACCTATGGTATGCGCGCGGAACCTGCGGTCTGCGCATGCGCACCGGGCACACATGCCCATTCTGCGCATGCGTGATTTACAGACCAACATGGCGGCCCCCTTCTCAGTGCCGCCGTATCAGCGAAGCGCTGACAAACGGGGCACTGCTGTACTTTGAGAAAATACTTCATGCATTTTAAAAAAAATAAAAAGCATTTTAAAGACACTTTTAATGTATTCTAATGTAACAAGCACTTTTGTTCCTATAGCAACCATTTACAAAGTCACATCCCCTTCCCCTTCTGAAACAGCATCACCTTTTTGAGCCCTGCCCTCTCTAGCAGTGAATCAATTGAATCTAGGTCCTGTCTGGTCACATGATCTTTCCAGAACTTTGGCTGTCATTGCAGCAGAAGAGAGGACCCAGGATGCATGTAGTTAACCCCCAGCCGAATCTTCAGCGATCGATTACAGGAGAACGGATCAATCCGCAACTTAGCTAATCACTTGTCAGTGTGCAGATTGTATTGATGCACATATTGAATGGAAAAAAAAAAAAACGACATCTTGAACTGCAGCTTTAAATAAATCAGTTCTGTAGTATTAGATAATACTGGCTTCATTTTTTTTTAACACCTAATGCCATTTTGTTATATATTTTTTATGTACTGATCCTTCTGTGGTGGCTACTGTAACCATTTAGAATGTAGCACCCACTACTGCTTTGGAAACTGGCTCCGACACCTTTTTGAGCGCTGCCTTTTGGCAACAAAGTATCCCAAACAGATCTGTTGCTGTGTTCCAAATAGCAGGCTATTACTCTGAAAACTGTAACAATAATGTGTTACACTTATTGTATTGTATGTCTTTATTTATATAGCGCCATTAATATACATAGCGCTTCACAATAGTAATACATGTGGTAATCGAATAAATAACAGATAATATAAATAACAGATCATGGGAATAAGTGCTTTAGACAAACATAACATTAAGGAAGAGGAGTCCCTGCCCCGAGGAGCTTACAGTCTAATTGGTAGGTAGGGAGAACGTACAGAGACAGTAGGAGGGAGTTCTGGTAAGTGCGTCTGCAGGGGGCCAAGCTTTATGTATCATGTGTTCAGAATATCCACAGTGCTATTCATATGCTTTAAGCAAGTGTGTCTTAAGGTGGGTCTTAAAGGTGGATAGCGAGGGGGCTAGTCGGGTACTGAGGGGAAGGGCATTCCAGAGGTGTGGGGCAGTCAGTGAAAAAGGTTTAAGGCGGGAGAGGGCTTTAGATACAAAGGGGGTAGAAAGAAGGCATCCTTGAGAAGAACGCAAGAGTCGGGATGGTGCATAGCGAGAAATTAGGGCTGAGATGTAAGGAGGGGCAGAAGAGTGTAAAGCTTTAAAAGTGAGGAGAAGAATGGAGTGCGAGATGCGGGATTTGATTGGAAGCCAGGAGAGGGATTTCATGATGGGAGGCGCTGAGACAGATTTAGGAAAGAGTAGAGTGATTCTGGCAGCAGCATTTAGGATAGATTGTAGGGGAGACAGGTGAGAGGCAGGAAGGCCGGACAGCAGGAGGTTACAGTAATTAAGACGGGAGAGAATTAGTAATATAATGTTACATATCAGCTGCAGCATGTCACTGACTGCAGCACAAAGTTAGTCCGTGATTATAGTAGCCGTGAGGAAACAAATATAGCGCCTCAGAAACAAATCAGTGGACGTCAATGAGGGCGGCCATAGTGCGTGCGATGCAGAGCGACTGTGGCAGATTCTTCAAGCTACAAATAATTTTTTTTTTTTCACGCGACGGCCGCGTCGCTTAAGCAGTTCAGCCAACGAGGACAAACCAGCCTTGTGACGTGTCCGCCGCAAAAACACTATGAGCAAAAATTGCTTGCGCAACAGGCGCGTGCGACGCCATGTGCTCCGTCTTCGCACACGCACCCACTATAAACACGGCCCTAGAAGGCGGCCATTTAGTTAGGCACACACAATCAGGATGTTTGCAGATTTATAACGGGAGCACCAAACGCCAGCTTAGGTAAGAATGTAGAATTATACATTGCCACAGGCTTTACATATCAAAAATAAGAAAAAAAAAGGGGAAATGCAGTATTGCTGCTTTTAGACACAGGATTGTGGTTGAAAAAGTGACATTTAATGCCTGAAATATGTCACATCTAACATACATTTGCTAGATGTTTTGCTGTGATTGCCCTGCAGGCTTTTCAATCATGATAAATGGTAGAACTTTACATTATTTCTCAGTGCCATCGTTAAAATGGACGATTCTGGCTGCAGAAGCGGCACGCCTCACTCCGTTACTAATTCAAATTGGGTAGTATTACAAGCACGTTTTGAGTTTCAGATAGAGGCCTGTGTTGAGGAGGAAACTGGAACCCTGCGTCGTGTTATTTATATAATGAAACAAACAATGGCGGGCAATAATACCTCACAGCCATGCAGTTCCCGCCAAAATACCTTCCCGGTGGTGATTGGAGGAGACGCCTTACTCTCTCTGTCCTGGGATTGGCTGGTGATGACACCGGTTATTCGCAGCTAAGGCTCCCATTGGTGACTTTGCTCCCTAAACCCTGAAATCGTACTTCGGATCCTGATTGGTTTGTCTATCAGAGGCGCTGGTCTCTGATTGGGTGCGCTACAGACGTGTGCGTGTTGGCGTCGACTATCTCACACACCCCTCACCATTGGCTCCGCTCAGTACCTGCCTAACTTGTTGATTGGTTCTCCTTTTACGTATCTGTTTCCCTGTCCCTTCCCATTGGTTTGCGCCGCCTTATCTCTCCGCCGCTATTGGTCGTTGCCAAGCTCCCGGTATCCGGGTAAAGATGGCGGTAGTAGAGCAGTGCTCGATCGCGGCTCAATGGCGCCCAGTTTCCCTCACTCACGTAGAATATCCCGCAGGTAAGCGGCGCCTTGCTCCCGCCGTGGCTCAGCAGCTCCCTTCCTCTGCCCCGCCGGTTACACGAGCGTTATGTTTAGGCAGCCGCTAAACTGGGATTCCTGTTAGGGGGGTCGGTCGGTTCGGGATATGCGCAGGCGCACTTGCTGTGATGTCCTGCCAAATCGTGTTATGCTGTTGTGCGCGTGCGCGTGCGCATGCGCAAGCTATGTGCAGGGGTACAGATACCTGTGCTTCCCGGTATGCCGTAATGGGGGACTAACCCTCCTCCTAGCTGAGGTGCCCTATGCACAGGGGAGTCTGCCATTGTAGTTGCTGTGTAGGCACAAGTCTATGCAACCGGTGTGTTTTACTCCTCCTGCCATGAGATGATTTGCACACAGATGTTTGCATGGACATTTGAATTGCAAATGCCTGTCCAGAGCTGACGTTGGATTGTTTAGCACAGGGGCCTCAAAATCGGTCCTCAGGGGCCAACAGGCCAACTCTTTATTGATATCCCTGCTTCAGCACAGGTGGTGCAACCAGTCCTGGCTTCGGCCCAGGTGGCTCAGTCGCCGAAGTGTCCTCTGTGACACTTATATGCTTATATATATGTTGTGGTTATTTTGGGTGTTCAATATGAGCTTGTAGGTGTCCTGTATGTTTTGGGATTTCTATAACGCCTGACCTGTTGGTGGCCCTTGAGGACTGAGTTTAAGACCTGTTGTTTAGCACCTGCCAGGACATAGAAGAATGTTATGCACTACATATGTATTTCAGTCGGCTCCCTTCCTTGGGCTGAAGGAGTGACGCTGACTTTGAGGGACGGGGAGCCTGAAATGCCATCACCCGATCTCCCTGTAACTCGGGCACCAAATATTAGATTGGAAACTCTAGGGGGCAGGGGCCTGCAAAGTCTTATGTACAGCCCTGCGTACACTGCCAGCGCTATGTGAGAAACTAATACATAAGGGTTATAGCATTGGGAAAAGCTAGATAAACATAGCTGCAGTTTCTGAAGTGTATCCCTATCTAGCACTCACCATGTCATATTTGTATGTGTGGTGACGGGCTGTTTCAGCTTATCAGTATTTTTTTTTCTGTGGGCACTGGCTGTCTACAAACCGTCTTTCTGTGTTAATTTATGATAACACAATGTTTGTGCAAAGCTTTCAGAAGGTATCCCATACTATGCATGTATATCTCACTATATTTTTTCTAGTCACGTGTGACTTTTCTTAACCCCTTTTTGTTGCAGGCCTCTAGCAGCAGAGGGATTAATGTATTGGGTAAACTGACCCATGCTTACTGTAAGATTAGGCGTGTGAATGATATTTGCACTTTTATATCCGTGCTGTTGCTTGGACGTTATCAGTTTAGGCAGGTGACACCGCTGTGTCTGTCCTTTATCTAGACTGTCTCGCGCCCCCCCACCCTCTCACTTCCCCATAGCTTATTTGAAAGCCCTCTGCCCTCTCCCTTTAAAACCTACTTGGCCACCACTTCTCTAGGCTGTTGGGTTCTGTGGTTTCCTTGCATATTTCATGTGCCTTTTAATGGGTCAGCAAAAAAAGTGATAAATAATTGATGAAGGTATTGTTATCCTGTCTGCAGCAAAACAAGTAATTTTTACCTTGCAATATTTATTTTATTCTTGTTCCTGAATTTTACTTTATTGGCATAGTACACAATCAGCCATGAGGTACCTAACCTCTGGAATTCACCAAAAACAGGGCAGCGGAGGAAATGGAGTGGTGTAATCGAACATATCCCAAATGAGTGACAATTCTGTAGATGTGGTATTGGGAAATCATAGTGCTCTCAGAGAAAGGAGTAGAAATTGTGCAGACGGTTTATGATCTATAAATACACTGTTAATTAAAAATAACCCTCTAGAATTGAGGCTTACAGGAAATAACATGTTTTGAGCATAAAGACAGATCTGACAGTGATTCCTAAAGGGTCAGGTGTCGCAGTCTCCGCGTTACGGCCGTCCACAGCCGAAGGAGTGGCTTCTCTGTCTTCTTTCTCTGCTTTGAGTCACAAGTAGGCTATGCGACTACGCGTTTCACTGTAACACGCAGCTTAGTCAGGAGTCATGACTCCAGACGAAGCTGTGTTTTACAGCGAAACGCGTAGTCGCATAGCCTACCAGTGACTCAAAGCAGATAGAGAAGCCGCAGCGGCTGATGGCCGTAACCGGAAGTGACGCGGAGAAGGCCCTGAGAGGAGCAGTTAGATCGCGACCCTCTGCGAATCGCTGTCAGATTTGTCTTTATGCCCAAAACATTTTATTTCCTGTAAGCCTTCATTCTGGAGGGTTTTTTTTATCAACCAAGTTAAAGTGTATATAGATCATGTACCGTCTGCACTATTTCTATTCCTTTCTTTTCTCCGAGAGCACCTGGATTTCCTGATACCACATCTACAGAATTTGGGATATGTTTGATTACACCACCCCATTTCCTCTGCTCCCTGGTTTTTGGTGAATTTGTTTGGAAGAGAAAACCGGAACTTGTCACTCTTTCTAAGGGTTTAAGTAGAGGAATATATTATCGTGTGTGCGCGTGCCCTAACATTCAAACTAATGTTATTCACTGATTGTTCTATTATGGGGAGTGTAGTGTGCCACCTTGGGTTTTTGTTTCTGGTACTAAACCTCTGTAGCCTGAAAAAAAAGTAACCTACTCCTGTAGTAGGCCTCAATTATACCAAGAGCTGCAGGGCGGCAGCGCTATCCTGTGATGTCACGCTGTGCTGCCGCCGAGCGGCATCTTGATTATACCGGGAGGCATGGCCGTGAGCGGGTTTGCCCTCATTGGCTGAACCGCTCACGTGACATGGCCATCGCCAGAGGAAAAACAAATTTGGAAGTCTCTTCCCCAGCCGTTCGCTTGGCAACAGTCGCAGTGCGCCGGACTGCTATCGTATGAGCACTTGAATAGTATTGATAGGTTCCTATAATTGACATAACAAAGGAGGGAGTAGGGGGGTATGATACACTATTTATTGGACCAACAGTTAGTTGATGTTACAGGCTTTCCAACCTCTTGGGGTTAGGGTAACCCCGATTTTTGAAGGACCCTGAGAGGTTGGAAAGCGTATAACAGATCAACTACTTGTTGGTCCAATAAAAGGTATCATACCCCCTACCCTCTCTCCCTCCTTTTTTACTACATGGAAGAAAGGACCAACACGGCTCCCCACCCTTCTTTGCCTTTAATTGACATGTAAAGATAGTGCATTCTTTGTGTCTTTAACACAATTAGTTGTGATCGGTATCCTCACTGCTTGTGGTGGTTCTTTCAGGGGATATTTCCGGGCAGCTGTTGGCCTACCTCAGCCTAGGACCAATCTTCATTCTCATCAGTTTTGTGACGCTAATCACATTCAAGAGAGAACTTCACACGGTGAGACTTGTGGCTTCTCCTGTTACTTTTTTTTCTTTTTTAAATGTATGTATTTTATTATTATTATTTTTTTTCTTTCTTTCTTTCAGATTTCCTTTCTGGGGGGTCTGGTTATCAACGAGGGTGTGAACTGGGTAATAAAGAACATAATCCGGGAGCCGCGGCCATGTGAAGGTATGAGAGGGCAGTGAGGGTGGGGTTAAGCATGTAGACACAGTATATGTGAGCTGATCATTTGTCTGGAGGTAAAGCAACATTATACTTGATACAGATCAGGTTCTTGGGTAAGAAGATGGGCACCTTCATCTGTGTCCACAAAGCCTTCAACTCTTTGCAGCTATCTGTTTTGTTGACTGGTTTATACGTGGGAAAAATAAGACAGTCCTCGCCATACTCCCCACCCCTTGGCAGGAGTTGTCTGCCATTTTGGGTAAGCCCTTGACATTTAAATTCTAGACCCAGTACTAGTAATTCTGGGGATCCCAATCCTACACTGTTTCCATGGGCACTACAAATTGATCTCTAACACACAGGCACAATAAACCTCCGGTCTCTCCAAAACATGTAAGTAGCACTTTTTTTTTCTTAAATAAAAGTATTTGCTATTTTTTGTGCCCTTTCTATAGGTACTCACACAATAATCACCACAGAATATGGTTTGCCTTCCAGCCATTCGCAGTTCATGTGGTTTTTCTCTGTGTATTCATTTCTCTTCCTATACTTGAGGTGAGTCTCTACTGCAAGAATGCCAGTGGGGGGGGGGAGGAGAAACATTTATATAAATATATGCATTCTCTATTTGCTTTCACCATGTAATCACGGATTATATCCCGTCAGGGCTTTTTAGACACTTAATGCAGAAAAATTCTTATTGGAACCCCTTCATAACATGTTGCATAGACAGCGATGGAATGAAAGGGCCAATCCCTCCCAGGACCAAACTGAACACATTTCAGTGACGTGTTTAAGGGCGTCTCACCTGGGTGATTGAGGCACTCTGGGGGGGTGTGTTTTTTTTTTTTTTTTTTTTTTTTAAATATATAAACCAAATTCTGACACCCAAGTCAGACTTGGTAGGGAGTGTGGTGTCACGGTGTAAACGGCAAGTGCTTGTACAGCCAGTCCCGTCCCACCTCCCCTTATATTATAGGCTCTCTGGTAAGGACTGAGTAGGATAAAGAGAAACAAAACACTTGATTGACAGAACACTTCCCCATTCAGATGCCTGTAAGAAATGCAACTATGCTGGATTGCAGCTTTAACTAAATACCAGAGACCAAAAGCCTGTTTGTGGTCATAGTTGGGATAAGGATTTGTAAGACCTGCCTGAGGACATGTGAATGTGCTCACAACGTGGTATTATTTGCTGTATCTTTGGGAGGTAACGAGATGCTTATCGCTGTTTTTGTTATGTTTAATCTGATTTTATATACTTTTTTTTTTTTTCCCTCTCTTCAGGATGCACCAAACAAACAATGCTCGCTTCTTGGATCTGCTCTGGCGACATATCCTGTCTGTCTGCCTCCTGACGGGAGCATTCTTGGTCTCCTATAGCAGGTACGCACATCACCGGCACATATTCCCGGTCTGCTTGATCTGACCTAGTATCCATGTGCTGCACGGAAATGTACATTTACACACCTTAAATTGGTGAGTGGGGGGGGAGAGAGAAAGGAGCAGCTCCAGTAAACAGCAATTTTATTATGATAAAAACAAATGTTAATTCTGTGAAGTAAAACATTTTATTCATAGTTTCACTTGGTGACATGACCAATAATGTGTGGAGGAGAAGGGGTGACGGGCACTTTCTGTAACTTTAGAAGGGACGTGAGTAGGGGATCATAGTCCCACGGTGGCTTAGTTTGCAGGTCTATTTGCTGATGTGTCGTGCTTCTTCCGCAGAGTGTATTTAATGTATCACACCTGGAGCCAGGTAGCGTATGGAGGCGTGGCTGGGAGCTTCCTGGCCGTCGCCTGGTTTGCCTTCACACAGGAGTTTCTTACCCCACTGTTTCCTAGGATTGCCGCCTGGTAAGTTAAGCACGATGCGGAAGCCCTCGCTGTGTTGGTTTTCTGCGCTCTAAATCTGTTCAATGAGGGTGAAAACCAATGACCCTGTAATCCGCACTGAATATAATGCAGTTTGAATCTACCTCAAGCACATTTATGAAATGGAGTGGTAAAGTGCCTTCGAAGTGGGTTTGAATCCCAATGTTGACTCCTTGTGATCTTGAGTTGGTCATTTTTAGCTCCAGGTGTAACATATAATAGATTGTAATCTCTGCAGGGCTGGGAACTGTGCCTTCAAACTTCTATGTACAGTGCTATGTAGGAAACCTATTATGATCTGTTCCAGTTATCTGCCTTTTGCTAGTCACAGCAGCCTTTAGGAGTCCAATGTTTGCATCTGCCAAAGTACCTGATATTCACAACCCAAAAGTACTTTAGATGTAAGTAATGTGCACATTCTTATTTGAGATTCTATAGGAGTGTGTGGATTTTGTGTTAGACTTGCACTGATCCATGACGTAAACATGCAAATTTGAGACCAGTGATGTCTTGTCTTCTATTTTCACCTAATACTCACACATCGTCTTGTTGCCTTCAGGCCAATCTCTGAATTCTTCCTTATCCGCGATACCAGCCTAATCCCCAACATCTTGTGGTTTGAATACACAGTCACCCGAGCGGAGGCCAGGTAATGGTGCTAAGATGCATGATGGGACTCCAGCCTATGCCATTCTCGCTGTTCCTTAACCCTTTCATTAGCAGATATGCCGGCCTGCTGTATCTGTTTTTTAAAAAGCCCTTGCATTTTGTGTTTTAGCTATTAAATTGAAGTGGGTGGTATGCAAGTGGCCCAAAGTGAATCGCTCACATTTGGGGGATGAGCCGGCACTAGGTTTAAAACCTGGACATACCACTTTAGAAAATTGGGGCAACTCTTCTTCCCACCAGTGTTTACGGGTCAATTCTTATGTTTTTTTACAGCTGCCAAATATCCCCATTAGTTATTGGAGATTTTCAGCCCCCCAAAAGCTCTGAACGGTCACTGGGTTTATAGACTTGACCACGTAGATGCCCTTCCCAGTGAATGCACCGGTCTCATTCTGCACATGTCTGATTTTGTATTTATTTTACACTACTGCAGAAACAGACAACGCAAACTTGGTACGAAGATTCAGTGAGTCGAGGAGAAGCAAGGCGACAGGGTGGGGTTTAACCAGTAGGACTCACAAAATCATGGCAGCCGCAAGGAACGCAAGCCAGTGCAGCCCCTGGCGCAGCGAGGAACATTAAAACTGATGGACCAAAAGAGCAGGGGAGAGAAGCCTTCACGGGGGATGTCTTGGGCCAGCTCGCAGCTCTCCTCTGCATATCGGACCCGGGGAAAATACTCACACGCACGCTGTCTGATGAACCTTCTCCAAGTGCTTGACTTGGGGTGGGGGGAAGCAAAAGCGAGCTTTATTTATATTTCCGGACCAGATCAAACAAAATGCATATTCCTGTGAGACGTAATTTTTTTTTTATTGCATGAATTTTTTTTTATATTCTCTAAAGGAAGCCTAATCTTGGTTGAGGTGGAAGATTCTGAGTGTCGAGCATTCCCTCCACCTTCCTGAGCACTTAATTCTGCTTTTCAGGCATTCGCTCCCCACCCCGGCAGCAAAACGCCAGTAATACGGTCACGTGCTGAGCTTGCAGGACTGAGCTAAACTTAGTAGCCACCAACTAATCCTACCCCAGGGGTCTGCATCTATACTCATGAAGGCGCCTATTGCTGATGGTGAGGGCTTAAAGCAATCCCTTTTGCACTTTGTACAAGATTTCAAGAAAGGACTACAAATAACCCTTTTAACACTAGTGATTTTTTTTTTTGTGTGTTTTCTTTGAAAACAGTGAGACTGAGTGACAAGTGGGAGCTTCTGTCTTAATTTCTTGGCTCTTAATTTCTTAAGATCCATCATAAAGATCATTGCTGCAGCAGAGAATGAACGATGTTCCTATTCTGTAGCCTCCTGTGCTTGTACCCCGGTCTCTTGGATGTAATGTTTCATTAACTCCGTTGGTGCTGCTCCCTCTAGTGTCCAATGCCCAGTCCTCCAGGGCCCCCAACAGACCAGGTATTAGGGCTATCTCTGCTTCAGCACAGTCTTTGAGTGAGTCACCTGTCCTGAAGCAGAGAGCCCTAATACCTGGTCTGTTGGTGGCCCTTGAGAACTGGAGTTGGCTGTCCCTGATATAAAGCATTAACTCTTACTATAAAACAGATGTGAGTATATGCTATTCTGTACCTGAAATTACCACTGCCTGACCATGTTTGAAGTCTGTAATAATAATAAAAAAACTAACTCATAACTCAAATGGCGCCTGTGAATTTAACTGCTGCGGGAAGGGCTTGCAGTGCGCGGGAAGCTTGCTTTGGCAGCAAAGGCATGAAACGTGTGTTCCCACTTAGCCTTCATTTTAATGCACCCCATTTTACTGAGTCGCCTGGGCAGAGCTATAAAGCCGCATACCAGCAGCTGCCAAGTTTGTCTAATGTCTCCACAATAAAAGGGAGTAATGGTAGTGTCTGAGCATGGGAGTGCGCACTTTTTATAGAGCATATCTATCTATATCATACATACTGTTAAACCAGCTGAGGAATAAGGACACAGAGCTGATCTTATCACTTTGTTACAAAGCAAAATGTGCTTATTCTGGCTTTTTTTTTTTTTTTTTTTTTTTTTTTTTTTACACAAATATTAGCCAGTTGCCTGAAAGTAGTATGTCTTGCTTTTTTATAATGCTACATAATAATGGTATCAGTCTTGTGCTGCTTCTCCCTGTTGGCAGATCATCCCCTTATACAATGAAATAGTGTATAGGGTGTGCTGGAGACTGCATGGGAGGATCACACATCCATACTTCAAAGTTTAAATCAAAGGGGCTTATTCATTGGACGTGTAGTTGCAGCGCTGATCAGTTCTGGGCTGTAACATGGCGAGGAAAGTGCAGAATCACAGCACAAATCTGCACTTTCAACTCCATATTTGCTGCTCTGTGTTGCGACTTCAAATTTATCTTTAAATTAGCCTTTTTTTTTTTTTTTTTTTGTGAAATTCAGATGTGAGTTTAATGATCGGAAACATGGATTTTTTTTTTTTTTTTTTTAAATAAAACTGATACACAATGAAATCAATGCTAGATTGCATTATTTTGTATCAGAATTTGCGGGAATGTAACACCTCAACCTGTAGTTTTACTAGAAACGCATTTCCACCCTCCTAATCAGAGATGAAATGTCACTTGGGGAGCTGCCTGAGAATCTATACACAGTGTTTATGTATTTTTGTATTTATTAGAAATGTCAAACAAAAACTGTTTGATTACAAAGTCACCAGTTTCCTCTCAACTAGGACATATGAAATATTTGCGCAATTGCGTAAGCCTTTTTGTCCTAGTTACATTTACCGTTCAGTAAAGGCTTCATCGATATTACATTCAAGACTGTCGCACTCAGACAGGATTTTCTGCCAGCAGGCTGTTTATAAAAAAAAAAAAAATCTACTGCAAAGTCTATGGGCAGGCTTAAAAACAAAGCTGTATATACAGCTCTTAAATGAGCAGTGCATGTGAGAAAATATACATGGCACATACATGTTAATGCTAAAGAGTACAAAACTCATTTAAAAAAATCTGTATATTAAACCATGACTGCTTCTACAAGTGCAATGGATCTTCCGTTCCTAGTAATTCCACTGTATGGTATTTTACCATGTATCTGTACCTTGGAATAATAAATGTTGGTGTATATAGTTAGCAAACTTTTTTTTTTTTCCTTTAAATGTGAAATTTTAGACAACTTTAGTTCTAGGAAAATCACTCGCATTACCAACAGTCAGCTTAAAATGACTTTAAAAAAAAAAGCCTCTTATTGTCCATGCATCTGTGCAATGTTTCTGTCCTCAGAAGATTGAACATTAATTAGCAACAGCAATTGGCAGGTTCTAGACTTGAACAATTAAGTTGCAGAAAGATAAGCGAATAGGGGAGTGTTTGAAACTAAGTCACTCCATTGGTGTGGCTAAAATGGGCCCCTGCCAGAGCCCAATCCAGCATTAAAAAAAGTTTCCCCAGACAAATTTCACTCTGATGCACCACCTGGGAAACCATTAGCAGGTAATGTCTGGATGGATCGCTGCAAGGCACATCCGTCCCCTCAGAGTTTGGATTTAGGGGAATGTTGGATCAGCTGCTGCACGTCACACAGAGCACGCTCCAGGTAATGTGCCAATCTGGCTGCATTGGTCTCTGCACAGCTGTTAAAAGCAGACACTGAGAAGTTGATGTGACTTTCCATGGGGTTGTAGCATACGCCGTAACCATCGGGCACCACGGGCCCAAAGCACATGACGCAGTCTGTTTTAGCTGGCACCTGCAGAGAGATTAGGGTGAGCAATACAATATGGGTGCTGTGTCTTCTATCTGCTTTGCAAAGCACACCAACTATGAGTCTTACCTGGCTGGTTGAGAGGTTGAAATGCATTGCCACGGCATATGATGTGTCCATGAAGATTTCAGGCATGCTGACCAGATCTTCAATGGCTAGAAGCTTCATGCCTAGTAGGTGCCTGTCTATGGCTTTGCCACTTATAGCCTGTGGCAGAATAGACAAGACTGATCAAATACTTCAAATTGTAACAAAGCTCCAGGTTTCTGCCATGCCATTATATATATATATATATATTATATATATACAGTAATATCTTACCATGTCGGTATACAAGCGATGAGCGTATACAGCCTTTCTGAAAAGATCTATTTTCTCCTGGTTCTAAGACAGTAAAGGAAAAGATATCAGAATCCACTTTAGAGACGGTTAGACTGATGTTAAAATGCAGCTCTTCCAACAACATAAATAGCTCAATAATGCTTTCTGGTGCTCTTTTGTTGAGGGGGTTTTGGAATAACAAAATATTAGGAAATAAATTCTGATAAATACTGTAAGATAGGTCTATGTAGGATACATTGTGACATGGTTAGTCATGTATTTTTTTTTTTTTTTTTTTTAAAGGAACATATAAATTATACAATAGCCATTGAATCACAATGTGAAATATTGTTTAACACCTATTGTATGTCTTTATTTATATAGCGCCATTAATGTACATAGCGCTTCACAATAGTAATACATGTGGTAATCAAATAAATAACAGATCATGCGAATAAGTGCTTTAGAAATAAAAGTAACATTAAGGAAGAGGAGTCCCTGCCCCGAGGAGCTTACAATCTAATTGGTAGGTAGGGAGAACGTACAGAGACAGTAGGAGGGAGTTCTGGTAAGTGCGTCTGCAGGGGGCCAAGCTTTATGGATCATGTGTTCAGAATATCCACAGTGCTATTCATATGCTTCTTTAAGCAAGTGTGTCTTAAGGTGGGTCTTAAAGGTGGATAGAGAGGGTGCTAGTCGGGTACTGAGGGGAAGGGCATTCCAGAGGTGAGGGGCAGTCAGTGAGAAAGGTTTAAGGCGGGAGAGGGCTTTAGATAAAAAGGGGGTAGAAAGAAGACATCCTTGAGAAGAACGCAAGAGTCTGGATGGTGCATAACGAGAAATTAGGGATGAGATGTAAGGAGGGGCAGAAGAATGTAAAGCTTTAAAAGTGAGGAGAAGAATGGAGCGTGAGATGCGGGATTTGATTGGAAGCCAGGAGAGGGATTTCATGAGGGGAGATGCTGAGACAGATCTAGGAAAGAGTAGAGTGATTCTGGCAGCAGCATTTAGGATAGATTGTAGGGGAGACAGGTGAGAGGCAGGAAGGCCGGACAGCAGGAGGTTACAGTA
Organism: Ascaphus truei; assembly: GCF_040206685.1. Taxonomy (NCBI): domain Eukaryota; kingdom Metazoa; phylum Chordata; class Amphibia; order Anura; family Ascaphidae; genus Ascaphus; species Ascaphus truei. Next base: position 4,817,379 of record NC_134503.1, read on the forward strand.
ATCAAGACGGGAGAGAATGAGGGCCTGAGTCAGAGTTTTAGCAGTCGAGCAACAGAGGAAAGGGCGTATCTTTAAACAAGAGAACAAAAATAAACCAGTTACATGTTTCTTTGCAAGTAAACAACCATAACACCCTGTTTGATTATAAAGCCATATCGTCTCCCATGCCAGCTGTAGTTAGTTACTCTCCCGTCTTCCCATCACTTACCTGTTTACCAGGGTCGTCCATGCTCTGCACAAAGTGTAGAGAGTCCACAGAGGTGGAGCGGATGGTGTCAGTCCTACCCAGGCGAAACATCCTGAGTGAGGCACTCTCATAGGTGGCACAGGCCTGCCCGTACATCCTGGGAAGAGGGACAATGCACATGGCATTATACTGTGCTTCAGGTCCCGCTAGCAGAATATGCTGCTTCCACCCCTTCACTATATGAGGAGGCTTGTGGCCTTGCCAAGACCGCCATAGGGGCTGGAATTCTGCTTATACATTATGGTTATGTATGCATGTTTTTCAACTTTGTACAGCACACCCACAAAGAAATGAATTCCTGCTCTCATGGATACCTCCAAGGAGCACCTTATTTATTGAACATTTAAAAGGGGCGTGGGGTGCCTTGTGGCTTCTTACGGTTTTAGTAACTTGGCCGAAAGGTCCATCCTTACCGATAATACGCCAGCTGCAGCGCCACCTGAATGAAGGCGTCTGGGCTCAACTGCTCCTTCTTGGGGAAATCTTTCCCAAACCCGTCAAAGACAAAGACTTTAATGTCCAAATCGTGAACCATTCTAAAAAAGGGGATACATTGTAAGCTGACGGGTGATACAAGGCAAGACAGCGGCGTGACTGGGACCCTAAAAAGGGTCCCCCCTTCTGCTGCCAAACACCCCATTTAGGAACAAATGGAATTGATGGTGGTCCGTTCAGTCTCTTAAGTAGGTTGTTCTATCCTCTCAGCATCATGGTCAAAAGGGATATTGATCTTGGGCAGGTGTATATTATGCAGATGGCATCTTCTGAAGGTAGCACTGGAATAGTATCACAATGGTGGCAGAGGCAGAAGTCTAAGGCTGTTGAACTAACACAGCAGCACTTCTGCGTGACAAGTTTTTGCATCAGTTAGTGCAGGGGTGCGCAAACGGGGGGGGGGCGCGGCCGAGATTTTTGTGAGGGGAGTGGGTGGTTGCAGAGGCCCCGCGCTCTTCCCTAGGCATTTAAATTAAATGCTGGGGGAAATCGCATGAGGCAGCTGCGACTGAACTGACCTTGATTTTGAGGGCTTCAGGCCTCGTCTCCATGGCACATGACCCTGCGGCGTAATTTGACGCCGCACCAAGGAAAGGGGGAGGCAAGGCAGGGGGGGCGCAGCACCAGACGTTTGCACTCCCCTGAGTTACTGAATGTAGCAGTCGGTGCCATTGTGCATTCACAAAAAAAATAAAATGAAAATACATTCACAAATCACTTTAAAGTGATTACCGAACTATAACCAGGTTTAATATCCTTGTGAAAGTGAATCATAACCAGTGTGTTGGTTTTATGCCACTTCTGTCTTTGTGTCACCATATGGCCACGTTACAATTGGCCTCTAACACACAGTTTCTTCTTTTAAAGCTGCAGACAATGAGAAAATACTTATAGCATTTAAAAAAAAAAAACAAAAAAAAAACTAAATGACATTTTTAATGTATTATAATGTAACAAGCATTTTTTGTTTCTATAGCAACCATTTACAAAGTCACATCCCCTTCCCCTCCTGAAACAGCATCACATTTTTGAGCCCTGCCCTCTCCCTGGCAGTGCACCTATTGCATATAGTGACTGCCTGGTCTCAGGATCCTCCCCACAGAACTTAGCTTCTTTGGTCCTCTTCTGCTGCACTGACAGCCATTTAGTGAACCCCCGAGCCGAATCTTCAGGAGATCACAGGACGGATCGATCTATCGTCAATTTAGCTAATTACTTATCATTGTGTGGATTGTATTGATGAACATATTAAAAGGGGAAAAGAAAAAAAAAAAAACATGGCAGCTTGGAGTGCGGTTTTAACTCACATGTTGAGGTTCTGCTTGGCTTTCTCAATATCATTCTTAATTTCTGGAGTGATGTTAAACCGCAGCTTCTTGGGCATTGGCAGAAGAGTCATGGGGGATCTGATCAGCTCTGGCTTCTTTCTGCATGAACACAGAATAACTTGGTTTATAACCTCCAACTGCTTTTCTCCACCTCAGCTTATTCTCTTTACTTGCAAATAAAGATATTCTTAGAAGAACAAAAAGTGAGGGGAGGCAAGTGATACGTACTGGGAATGGCTGGTCTCCCCGTGTTGGCTGCATATACATTTGATGAGGGATTGGCATTCACACTACAGGTGGAAACGCTCTTACATACAAACCGGTTTCACATTGTGGTCAGAATGTTTTTTTTAGGGAGATTTGGGCCCATATTTGCTAAATGGTGCTGGGCCTTTAATAATCCTGAGGCATATTCACAGGAACGGGCAGGTAGATTCATGAGGGTTTAGAACCAAATCAGTGACTAGGACCATTGGTGCCTCTCAGATTGTAAGTGAGAAGTAATGCGCTTTAGATGTATTTAGGTCCAATACCCTTACATGTAAATCTCTGTTGTTAATACAGAAGAAACCTTACGTGTATTCAACAATGTGATCCAGCAAGGCAACGATGGGAGGACCTTCAGAAGGAGCATGTTCATATACCAGTCCACAGGACCCGTCCTCTGCAACTATGAACTAATAGGAACATACAGCAGACCAAAGGTCAGGAGTCTCCTTCCAAACTATTGCAATCACCCTTTCAGTGCTGGGACGCACTGCACTGCTGCCTCCGACGTACCTGAAGGGTTTTGTCAAACCACCTGTTCCCGCTGTTCCAGCGGCTCCCTGCCCCGTGCAGCATCTGAGCCGCCACACGACTCTTGTACAGTTCGTCCGAGACCCTGGGCATGGGGGCATCTAGGCAAACCGTGAAGATGCTCTTCTGGATCGTACGCACTGACTCTTTGTTGGTTTTATCTGAAGAGAGAAGGGTCAGCATCACATGTTGGGTCATGATCTATCTGGAGTCTGAATAATATCTTCCCAACCAGAGAGACTGGAAGTGGACAGGCTGCCTTCTGCGTCCAATTCTAGGGACCACAACCACGGAAGGACTTTGGCAAGATGCTGGCTGCACGTCTAAGGGCAACTAAACCAGAGCTTGGGTTACAGAAAGGCATAATGGCAAAGTCCCAAGGACTTCATGGTGAAACTCGGTAGGGGCAGGTACATTGGAACCCAACGGGACAATTGAACCTGAGACAACAGGAAAGAGAAACTCTGCCCATAGATTAGGAAGGATTTATGGCCGAACAGTAAAAATACAGGCTCTTTTGAATCTGCCTCTTCCCGTTCCATGGATCATTGTATTTATGGATCCTCTGGCAGGGAAAGGGGAACAGCAATAGGAGGCAAACTGCTTTGCAGGTAAAGACTGTTCTACTTTGAAAAGGCTTTGGAAGATAAATACTGATCATAATTAAACCAGCCCTAACATGTACTGCTGCTGGGTAGGAATGCTGGAGTATGGGAGGGATACACTCCATACTGTGTAATATGAACACATCTTTAACATAGCTCACATTTTCTCATTTCCCAACAACTACACAGTGCTGGTCCCAGCTACCAGCTGGTTTTATAATAGTTTAAAACCAGATGTGTAGTAAAGGGATTCCGACTCCAATGTAATCCTACTCCAGCTGTGTGCAGAGACCACGGTGTTTAGTGGTCAATAGACAGGACCACCGCAATTATCATTAGGCATTTTGATACGATGCCATATAAGTAAGGACAATTTAGACACCCAATTTCTTGATGATATGGTTCCTAATAGTACAGTCCATATAATGCGCACATATAGCTGAGAACACTATTACACATCTCTCTCTAAGATGATGATGCTTCGAACCCAAAGTATATAATGTAATTAAAAAAAAGAGCGTCCGTTATCCATCCGAACTTAGTCAAACTATTACTGGAGATTGGATATATATTGAGCATTGGGAATCTAGCCCAGCAGAAATCAACTCCATCCTTTGGTTACGAAAAACTGGATGACCTCAGGCTGCCACCCAATAATTAGGCATTCTTTAGACATTTGGGATCCGTTACAATTTAGGTGAAAAGGTCACGACTCGCTGGCCTGGTATGGCCCCTTCCTACCATAACCCTAATTTCAGACCCTGCCTTTTCCATTTGGAGATCCACGGGCATCCCTAGTGTTAGAGACTTTGTATCGGGTAATATTATCAAATCCTTTCAAGACTGAAGGGAAGGGAATTGCCTGCTCGCTAAATATGTCGATTTTTACAGCTTAAACATTTTGTCTCCAAATTTCAAACCAGTTTAGCAGCATCTTCTGTAATATACTTTAAATCTTTATTTAATTCCCATTATTAAGACAAGGGATTGATCTCCCTTCTATATCAAAATGGGCAATCCAAGCGCTTTTTCTCTTTTTTTTTTTAACATTTTATTTTTCTACGCAGGATTGAAGCGGGGGGGAGGGGGTCTCCGGAGCTGAACCCCATTCATGTCAGCTCTGGGGACCCCCTTCTTCCAGAGACACTTCCCTCCGTAGGGGGCGGCGGTAGCCACTCAGGCTGAGCTAGCTGGGGATTTTAAAAGTTTAAAGCTCCTGCGTCACGCGAGCCAATAGGAAGCCGAACCTGACATCACAGCTTCCTATTGGCCCGCAATAGCGCGGGAGATTCGAAACTCCGCCATAATGGAAACCCTGGGAGGGCCGGCTTCAGAAGTAGGGAGAGAGAAGGAATCCCTGTTGAATGCGCTCACAGTTAGTACAGTGAATGTTGATATCAGTAAAACCTTTTCATAGTAACAATTAAAAACAGTAGTGAAAATGGGATTGGTAATTTAAAGTCCATGGCCAATCCCTTTAACCAGCACACTAATAATTAGCCCAACGGGAGAAGCGCAAGGATTCACTTCATGTTTTCTCACATATGTACGGCCAACCTTTTCCCCAGCAGCATGCTCCTTACACAGAGAAGCGCGGTGAATATAGTCGTTTTACACTAATAATTAGCATTTATATAACACTAATAGGCTTTAGGGCACGGCGAACAAGGGTTCAGCGCCCCCTACTCTCCCTCACCCTGCCGGCCCTGGGATCCAACTTCTGCCCGACCAGAGGAGGGTGTGCCAGGGTCCCGGACTGGCAAGACCGCTTCTCACCCCGGGGGGAGGGTCTGTGGGGGGGTTTTTTTTTCTGAAAGGGAGGGTCTTACATTTTCCGGAGGTCACATCCAGGGTGGCCGCTTTTCAAGGTAAATACCCTTTATTTTTTGCCCCCACAGGAGGGACACGGATGCCGGCATGCCGTCTTGGGCTCCGCAAAGGCTAAGACCAGCCCTCCGTGGCCAAGCAGCTGCTGGCGCCCCCCACGGAGATCTGCATCTCTGGAAGCCGGGGGTCCAGCCCGGTGTCTTACTATACTGATGGATCCCAGGTGGCCCAGAGGAGCCCAACACAATGCTTCAAGCAAAAGCGAGTCGCTAAACGTGTGTATAACGCCATGAGGGATACTCCACAATCTGTGATAGTGCCGATCGAGGCACTATCGCACAGAAACTTCCATTTAAGTCAATGGGAGTTTCCATGACATAGTGCCCCGATTGGCACTATCGCAGTTTCAGGAATAACCCAAGGTCTCTCAAATTGATGCCTAAGCCTTTCATTGCCAGAGGGTGCCGCCCTCTGGCATTGACAGGGTTAAAGTTGCGATGTCCTGCATATGACGTGGCGGCGAAGTTTGTGCGGGCCGAGAGACCTCGGGACGTCCGGTCCAAAGCCGAGGGGCTCCTTCTCACCGTGGGACGCCTCCGGCTCACCTTTGATGAGGTTGTTGTAGGCTTTGGCCCAGCTGTTCCTGTGATTGGAGGTCAGGATCCCTATGGGCTCCTTGTTGGTTTGCAGGGAGGTGCCCCAGATCTTCTCCAGCTGAGTGAAAATCTGATCCACGGTGAGAGGGGTCCCGTCGCTGTTATACACGTCCAGCTCAAAGAACTGTGCGAGAAACCGGCAGAGTTACAAGTAAGCGGAGAACAGGAGGGATGCATTCCTTCCCACCGTAATGGTCAAGAGGTTTTAGCTTCTAGAAATCGGAATTACGGAAATAAGTGACCACATTGTACCCGGTACATGTCTGTTTCTCCACTTGTTTTGATTGGCTGTTGCAAAAAAACTTCAGCCAATGATTCTATTCTAATAATCAGCTGAGAAACTCTCCCCTCTCTCCCCCCTCTCTCTCTCTCCCCCCCCTCTCAAACTACAAGAACTTCTGTAAGAACCCAAATAAAATCTGTACGGTATAAACAGGAGAAAGAGAGAGGGGGAGGAGGGAGAGAAAGAGAGAGGGGGAGGAGAGAGAGAAAGAGAGGGGGGGGGAGGGAGAGAAAGGAGAAAGAAAGGGGGAGGAGGAAGAGAAAGAGAGGGGGAGGAGGGAGAGAAAGAGAGGGGAGGAGGGAGAGAAAGAGAGGGGAGGAGGGAGAGAAAGAGAGGAGGAGGAGGGAGAGAAAGAGAGGGGAGGAGGGAGAGAAAGAGAGGGGAGGAGGGAGAGAAAGAGAGGGGGAGGAGGGAGAGAAAGAGAGGGGGAGGAGGGAGAGAAAGAGGGGGAGGAGGGAGAGAAAGAGAGAGAGGGGGAGGAGGGAGAGAAAGAGAGAGAGGGGGAGGCTGGAGAGAAAGAGAGAGAGGGGGAGGAGGGAGAGAAAGAGAGAGAGGGGGAGGAGGGAGAGAAAGAGAGAGGGGGAGGAGGGAGAGAAAGCGAGAGGGGGAGGAGGGAGAGAAAGTGAGAGGGGGAGGCGGGAGAGAGAAAGAGGAGGAGGGAGAGAAAGAGGGAGAGAGAGAGACTAGAGAGGGAGAGAGAAATAGGGGTAGAGGAGAGAGAAGGGAATTGGGGAGGGAAAGAGAGAGGCGCAGAAATAGAGATAGATATAGTCATCTTTTAAAATCAATGAATTGTTCATTTGTCCCAAACACGACTCCTGGTCCCAGTTGTGCAGATCCTTACCTGGAAGTTATGCACCACAGTGATGTGGGTGGGTGGCTTCTTCACCTGGCTGTAGTTGACGACAGAGTCACGCTTTGCCCCTGGGACGCGGCACGATGACAGGATCTGGTAATACTGATTCATGCAGAGCGGTTTCCCGCCGAGGTATTCCACTGGGAGGGCCTCACTGCCGGCAAAAACATGTGAATCAGAGCTTCGGGCCGGAGAGGAACACATTAACCTGCTGAAGCATTTGGAGGTGCCACTCACTTGTCTATCATGGTCTTGAAATCCAGAACTCCTTCAATCAGTTTGGCAGCAAACCTGAGGAACAGCAAGATCTATTATAACACAGTAAGATCGGAGAATTAGGGGGGCAAAGGGTCCGACCACTAGGATCTTACAGGGGAGATGTAATGCAGAAGTCGGCGGCAGCAGAGGCAATGTTGCATTAAAACCCTAGATCAATGGTTTCCAACCCTTTTTTGGTTAAGGCACCCTACGTGAAATTCTGCGGAACCCCGACATTCTCTAATAGCGCGTCTGAGATCAGATGCATTGTAAGGAACCCCAACCCTCTCTAATAGCGCATCTGAGATCAGATGCATTGTAAGGAACCCCAACCCTCTCTAATAGCGCGTCTGAGATCAGATGCATTGTAAGGAACCCCAACCCTCTCTAATAGTGCGTCTGAGATCAGATGCATTGTAAGGAACCCCAACCCTCTCTAATAGCACGTCTGAGACCAGATGCATTGTAAAGAACCCCAACCCTCTCTAATAGCGCGTCTGAGATCAGATGCATTGTACAGTAAGTAACCCCAACCCTCTCTAATAGCGCGTCTGAGATCAGATGCATTGTAAGGACCCACATGTGAGTGTGATTTTACTTTTCTGCTGCAGATAAAAGTACTTTGCAGTCTGCACTATGTCTGGTTTTCTTCTCTAAATCTTATACATGCCTGGAGGATTTCCTACATGCTGTTTCTACATGTGACCATTCTACAAACAGTACAATACAAAGATACCTTTATGAACACCCTGACACAGAGAATTCTGTGAGTATAACTTCTACAGGGGGAATGAGCACTGATTCCAAGTTGTGAATTCAAGACATACGGCGCAATTTGCATATGTTTCTTTTATTACATATCATATACGTTGAGGATTTGACTCCATGCAGGTCCTACAGATTATATATATATATATATATAATCATCTCACAACCACCGCAGCCTAAAGAAACCTTTATATACATCTAAACACAGAGAAATCTGTGAGTATATTTCGACTGGGCGAATGAATACTTCACGCAGCATTTAAAGACATACTGCACAATTTGTATATTATTTTTTCTATTACATGTATTTGCGATCCCTGACCCCTCTGGACTTCTAAGAATCACGTGGATTGAGAAAGTAATCCTCTTCAAAGGTTGAGCAGCATCTGATTGAGCTTGTTTGTATATTTACTTTTACAAGCACAAAATTCACGATTGATTTATTTTGATTAGAGACTATAAATCACTTTGTTTGGGTATATTAAGGCCTAGGTAACAGGGATATAAAGTGGTCCTAATTGTGGGTAAAATAGGTGAGAGGAACGAGGAACAGAGATGCCTGGGCGATGGTGCCCTCGCCGAGGCGTGCAGAGGCTGTGGGAAAGCGGGTGCTTTCCCTGGCCATGGTCGAGATGCCGTGGAGGGCGTGCCCTGGGGGCGTCACGGAGGTGGTTCGTCCTCATTGGGCGAACCGCTCATGTGACCGGCCTGTCGTGCCATTAGTTTGAACTGATTTTTTGCGCAACGCGTGCTTCCGCGTGCAAACGCCCGCACGCTACATGTATGCGAACACTGCTTTAAGGCAGTCTGTTTGCTCAGCGTGCGGACGCGTCCGCACGGTCTGCGGCACCATGGCCCCAGCCTAAGGAGAGGTGGGAAGGTCTGATGCTCAGTCAGCCTACAAGCTCTGTGGGAACGCCGTCACCGGTGAGTATTTTGAGCTCAGCCGGAGTAGAGCGGAGAATGGAAATAGATGCTGAGTAAGTGTAGGAAAGGTCACTCTGAGCACAGGTCAGCCTTCTGCCCCCGTCCTCCCCCCCCCACCTATACAGCAGCAGAGCACACACAGATCAGCGCAGGGAGGAGACACCTGTAGGAACCTTACCTGAGCTGACCTTGCCTGTCCGCAAAATCTTGCTTCGGTAAAACCACCCCAGGACTTGAGTGAACCACAACTGGCAGGCGGTATTCCAGATAGGCGGTCTGCAGCCACCAGTCAGAGAGCTAAGAAGTACCATAACAGGGGGAGCAAGTCAAGCAATTGAAAAAAAACAACTGTCTGCAATCAGCAAGAACATGTGATTATGGAACACAGGGGGCTCAACTCCTTAAGCTACCCTCCCCCTTCCCCCTCTGACAGGTCAGGTTTTCAGGATATCCCAGCTTCAGCACAGGTGGCTGTGCTGAAGCAGGGATATCCTGAAAACCTGACCTGTTGGGGGTTGGCTGGAGGACTGGAATTGAGCATCCCTGATGCAACATAATTACTCCATAATGCATCTAGCGTTATTATATACAGTACTATGATTCAGCCTTGTTCCCAAAGCATAACGCTGTCACCTTTTTCATATATCCTGAACAAAAGAGAGATTCATATTTTTGTTTTGGCTTCTCTGATTTCTATGGCTATGCATCGCTACCATTTTAATCAGTTCCGGAGTCGCAGCTTTTCAGAGCTCGGTATCTCAGAATGGACACAAATGATACAAAGATACTGTAAACATGGTTCAAGCGTGTGGGGCTAGCAGTTGCAAAAGAGTATAAATACAGCATATTCTAGCTTTTCATTGCCACTTCAAGCCCTTGAGGGCTAGAGAGGCCACACACGCCATTTCTGGCCTCTCTGACATTCAAGGGGTTAATAACAGATATCTTATCATTACGTGCGACGCGCTATACATTCGGTTTCCTGGCGTTACCCAGTTCTCCATCTTCTTTCCTCTCCTCTCCAGCCCCTTCTGCAGCCGCTCCCCCACCCCGGACTCCCGGAAATCCTCCACCAGTTGCTTGGTGTGGTTCCATTCCTCCTGGCTGACCAGAGGCTTCAGGGCCAGCATGTACCGCTCCAAGGTCTGCTGCAGAGGGGGCACGGGCAGGTGTGGCAACCCTTCCTGGTGCGTCAGGTACCTCCCAGGCAGCTTCACCGAAGACACCGGCTTCACCAAGCGAACCGGCTTTGCCTGCAAAATGGACACTGTTTGTATAGGGCGATAGTGCCTAGGACAGAGGTTCTACGCCTCTTCTGCGTGACCGAACCCTGATTTAGGGAATACACGCCTTCTGCTATTAACAATAATACTTCTGTTATAAACACTGGTAGTGTATACAGTGCTGTACATTTTGCAGGCACAAGGAGTCCCTGCCCCGAAGAGCTTACAATCTAATTTTTGGTGCTGCGGCACAGAGAATTAAAATAATTAGCCAGGTTACCTGGAGAGAGGACACTGGAACTTCAAAGGAGTCATTCTTACCATGAAGCTGGTTACATGTTCATTTTCTTAGTTAGTGCAAATTCTAGCACCTGCATCGCTCCTGAAGGAGAGCAGTTTCAGCATAGGTTGTAATACCTCTTCGAGGACCAACCAGCTCGTTTTCCATAGATGTACAGGGCCTTTGGGACCTCACAGGTTTATGTATACAGGTAATAACCCCTACACTACCAGGGGCTAAACATGATGCTGGGACATGGGATCAATGGAAAGCTTTGTACAGCCTCATCACATCCATAAATAACTATTTACTGTCCGTTACAATAGGGGATCTCAATCTGTGATGAACCTCCATCTATCTCCTCTTCTTTTTCCTTAAAAGGCTAACAAAAGTTGCCAATTTTATTCTCAGGTTCTGAAATATATATATTTGTTGCCCTCTTAAGTTTTTCTTGCCCAATAAAATGCTCATGATGCCCTTGGTAGGGATATCATGTGTTCCCTTGGTTGGGAACGGAAATAACATGCAGTTTCAAAGCAGATCGGTGCTTATTCCAGTGCCCCCCGCCCCAAACCGATCTAAACCTGTAAGATAGGAAGTCCAGAAAAGCAAAAGAACATCTAGAATGCAAGGCTGGTCCAAAGAAGAGGAGAGTGAGGCAGCGGTGAGATAAATAAATGCACTGATTTCTATACTATACCTTATCCGACTGGTCCTTCCCATCCATCGCTGGGGTGAGATCAGAACCGAGCCCTCTCTTTACCTGTCTCTCTACGCTTAACTTGTCCTCTCAGCACTCCCATACAGCCTATTTAACATGCAGGCTCAAACGTCTAGAAACTTTATCGCATTTTACTGTTCTATTTTGTCAAGAAAACAAAAAAAACAGTCATTGAAAATGCAGGAATCTGAAATAAGAAAACTAGCATTACTTATACATGGCGATCTGGTTAACGGCAGTGTCGGGATTCGGGTAGAGATTTCAGAAATGAGCAGAGAGGTGTAAGGTGTACAGGGATAAATGGTTAAAGCACAAAGGTTGCTCCAGTTCTTTGCAGAACTCTGACACTGTTTCCTTTCATCCAATTCACATGAAATCCCTCCTCCAATGGCACACATTCCTCACAAGGCCACAGAATACAGTATCTGATTAAAGATCATCGAGCAGGGTGTGAAACATTGTATCGCACCAATATGTCGTTTGTTAATAAGCTTTTCAGAGCACATAAGCGGAGCGGACATTTGGACAGCCTTACTCATTCAGCACAGCACCTACTACCACAGAGACTTCAACGGAGGGATAATACGATTTATGAAACACCATATATATATTAGACCAGGTCTCCCAGAACCCCCAGATTTAGGCATTTCCATACTGACAGCTATACATACGCAACCTAACCAACGCCTAACCGCCTAAGCCACCCGTCTAACACAGGGAAGGGACAGATCAGAGTGTTTCTAGCCCTGTAACCAGCTTCCTAAACGGGCCGGATCAGAACATAAATTAGGCGTAGAAGGGCCACAATAGTATCGTCATATACGTCAGGACAAATGCAAATGCTTGCAAAGTGTTGAAGTATAACAACCATTAACATCGGTAACGTGTGTTTGTGTGTGTGTGTATATATATATCACACACAATGTTTTGAGTTTAAGTGAACAAAATTGCACTTGGCTGCTTGGGCAACTATAATGAAATTAGAAGTGGACAATCAAACGGCCACCTCAATACTATCAGGCCACCAGTTGAATTTACAACTACTTGTAAATAGCTTTACAATACTTTATCATAACTCTATGCCCAGGACATACATGAAAACGAGAGGTAGCGCTCAATGTATTACTTCCTGGTAAAACATGTTATAAATAAATAAATAATAGAGGAACCAAGTGGTTTAAAGGGATCAACGTTGTTCCAGTTATTTGCTAAACTCCGATACAGTTTTCTTCTCCAAGTCCCAGTATATCCCTCCTTCACTGGTTACATTATTTCTGTGAGATCTTCACAAGATCACACAGTACAGTAACCGATTACAAATCATTGCCAGCCTGGACAATTCTCTGCAAGGCTCCAACTATAGCTCAAGGATACAGAAAGAGACATACGAGACTGTTTGTAACACAATACACTGCAAACATTTCTGCTATTCCGTATGGGCCTCCATTCCAGCACACACTCGGTGCAGTGACAGGACAGTGTCTGCCTGGGACATGCAGTGCCCTTGCTGCCAATGTAAAAGTGAACTTATAGCAAATACATTCTCAATAACAACTTATTTTTGCTGTGAATGTTTCACATGATCCTATTTCTCATTAAAAAGGGCAGTAACGTAACATTTAGCAACAAGACCCATGACACTTCAATATAGTCTGATCAACACGGCAATCTTGATTTTTTTTTTGTATAAAATGCAATCTGCAGCAGCAGATGAAAAATTACTGTGTGTACTAAATAAAATCATATTATTGGCTGATACACATACAATCTGAAATGAAATCCCATGCAGACACAACATATCCACAGGTAGCAATGGCAACAACAAAAAGCACTCTTATGTTGACAGCAGAAACAATTAGATTATTTATATATTTTTTAAAAACACACACAAGAGGACACTGTTATGATGCAAAAATTCAAAGCTGCAGGTAAAAAGATACATTATCACTGCATAACACCTCTCCCCAACTCACAGCCCCCCAGATATCTGCTAAAATACATTGTAAAACAATAATAGCTCCAGGTGCTAATGCAGCAGAGAGATTTATAGATGATTCTAGGTCCCAGAAATAAATATATTGAACATTCCCCATAATATTCGTGCCCTGATGCCCCCAGGTCCTGATAATAACACCCAGTGGGTGGCCAGTCCCGCAGTTTGCTGCACTCACCATGCTTTTTGCTATAAAAGCCAACATAGCTCCTTTAGGAACTGCTAGAGATCCCCAGTCCAAAGTCCCTGTGTGAGTTAGGAGCTGTCACTGTTGTCTTGATCTATCAGTCACAAGGACAGCAGGGCAACTTCATTGCTGATCTGTCAACACAACTCTGTGCGTTGCCTGTAGAGGCCAGGGAGGGGCGCAGCGGCCATCTTTAGGAAGGGCAGAGCTGTCCCTCATGCCTTTGAATGCTGCCCCCCTCCGCTTAATCTATTTAACAACCTCCTCCCAGAACTAGAGATTTCTATTAACTTGTCCACTGGGAGGAAAGAACATGTTTCAGATCTAAAACAAGTATCTGCCAGTCACACGCATGGCGGAGGTTGAGGCCCATGACGCCATCTTTGTCAAGGGCAAATTAATAACATACGGACGTTTATGACAACACGGGAGGGGAGGAGAAATAATAACAGTCTGTTTACAGTCGGTGGTTACAGTAGTATAATTTTGGCGCCGCCCAGAGGCGTTACTGCCCTTCTCAAAGATGGCGACCACGGTGTGCTCGGCCGCCATCTTGGTGATTGGCAGATGCCCTGACAGGCGCTCACAAAGCGTTGGGGCGGCTGCAGGGAAGATATTGGTCGTGCCTCACGGTGTGTCCGAGCCGGGCCCCTTTGTACTATTACAGGGCCTCAAGGATTACATACCCCATAGGATAGAGGGGGGACGGGACTGCTAAGACGAGAGTGGGGGGGTGAAAGGTGAAGAGATCCCGGCTGCAGAAAGATGGCTGAGAGGGAGCAGCAGACAGGTCTGTCACCGGGGGACAGAGGGACCGAGCAACCGAGTCCCAAGCACCGCAACATATCACCAGGCAGAGAGGGGGACACACACCCCGGAAGTGTCAGGCAGTCACGTGATCACTTGCTGGGTGCCATGTTACCATGGTAACCCCCCTGTGGAAACAGGCCTGTCAGGTCTTCACTTATTGTGGCCCTGGCGTGTCAGCGCCTTACTGGGGCCCAAAGCTGCACCAGGAAGGAATCCCACTCACATTAATATTCTATATACCACACATCAATAGTAGTATCCCCCCCCCCCCCCCCGGGTTTCCACGTGTTTTGCATGGATACATGTGCTCCTATAGCTCTTATTCTCCCCTGCCCCTATAGCTCTTATTCTCCCCGGCCCCTATAGCTCTTATTCTCCCCTGCCCCTATAGCTCTTATTCTCCCCTGCCCCTAAAGCTCTTATTCTCCCCATCTAGTGCCCTGATCATCTCACTCAGGATTGAGCTATTCCAATGATCTGTTTATGATTAGAAACCCCCAGGAGCTTTAGTGATGAGGATGAGAAGTGATAATAAATAAAACACGGGGAGCACCAGGGCAAAACTGAGAGAAATATACTTATTTCTTAGGCAGGAATTCAATATGCTGTGAGTTGATTCCCCCCCCCCCCCCCCATTGATTTGAGTTGAGCTTTGTAGCATATTTTATTCGAACTATAGATGTCATTATAATGAAATATATCATTCTATATACCTCCGTTTTATAGAGTATAAGCCCCTGAGTGGGACTCCAGTGGACTGTATGAGTCTGTTGATTCTGGTAGATGAGCGAGTCTGTCTTCAAATGAATGAGACTTAAATCAGGACTATGTGGCTTCACTCCTACCTTGGTTACCCTGATAGTCCTAGAGGTGACTGGATGTTAACCCCTTCGCTCTGCAATGTTTTCCACACCGCTCCCCAGTGTAGGGGTTAATAGGATTTGAAACTAAGGTCTCCCCCAAAAGGAACATGAGGTGCTACCCCCTTTTACAATGATTGCCATTGCAACAAGGCACTTCAGTTGTATGACCCCTCAGAGTATTGCAACTTATATCCAGTGGGGGACTAATGTACTCCTTGGATAGTAATTTACTGTGAAGGGAATACAAAAAATGTGTGTTTAGGTGATCACTTTGGGTTGACTGACTTATAATGGGGTAAACTTTGCATATAAGAGGTAGATGTCACACCTCGCCTTGTAATGTACGTGTGAGGTTTAGAAATGCACTGGAATAATGTTTAAATAAATCAGCAAGAGAGAGAGAGAAAAAGTGGGATACAGAATCACAACCTACTGCTCTGTACTGTGTATATATAGATGTTATTCCTAGTTAATCTGCTATGTCTAATACTATCATTTAAAGGATCATATTAAGCTGCTTCTTATCTTTATGTTTTCTTTACAAGGCTCAGGGGTAACATGATGAATCGTAGCATGCCTCAAAACCTGTTTGAATTAAAAGGGACTTTGCTTTAAAACCTATCCATAGTAGACTCTGAGAATAGCGAAAAGTGACCATTAAGAAGCAGAACTGCATCCCAATACTTATTAATGCTATATACTGCATCATTCATAGAAGTCCCTCTGAACATAAACTGCTAGTTTTGACCATTGCTTTATGTAATATAGTACACAGCTATTGAGATCTGTAAAAGTGGGTTGTATCAGCTTGTTGAATTGTTGTGTCTCTGTCAGACTCCCATCCTGAGGATGAAGTTCCTCCTTTCCTTACCGGACACTGCTTCTTCGTCCCAAAGAAGGAGATAAACACAGTCCCTGACATGGCCAAGTGGAAGCGTTCCCAGGTATGGATCGGTGTCACCCAGATGCGTTTGCGTTGCGCATAAAACCAGTTCCGTTCCTACGTCCTGCTACTGCGACACACACACAAAGTGACCAATGCATCAGGTCTCAAGGGACCAAGACTGGTTATTTCAAGCCAGTTTATCCTGCTACTCCACATTTACTATTGTTTATTTGTAAAGCACCAACAACCTACCGGAGACTCTCACAGCCGCCACCAGTCTAAGTTCTTTCAAAACCACAGCTGTCTCACATTATAACCTGGTCTGTAACTGCTACATGCGTCTATAATATATATCATCTCTGGGCCCAGGACATACTTGAAAACGAGAGGTAACTCTCAATGTATTACTTCCTGGTAAAACATGTCATAAATAAATATCAATGAGGGTATAGAGATCTGATAATTACCAGTTTTGCGCGATTTATAAGTCGTTCCCCCCCCCCTCAATAGTTACGTTAAAAAATAAATAAAAGTAGCCAATTTGCGAGCCAATCCACTGTGGGGGGGCTGGAGCAGCCATGTTGCTTGTAGCAGGAACAGTGGCGGATAAAAAAAATAAAAAATGGCACCCTTAGCCACTTACCTGATGCCGCCCTCCTGTTCTAACGCCGCGCCGTCCTGTTGCCATGGCAACGTGACACCGTGTGACGTCACGTTGCCGGGCCACCCTTGCTGGCAGAAGTGTCAAGCAGCGGTTGCGCATGCGTGAGCCGGCGGGCGGCGATCGCGCATGGGCAGAGCGGCAAGCCGGCATGCCCCCTGCAAATTCTACCGTCCCACAAATTCTGCCGCTTTAGGTCCTGGGTAATGGGAAACCTGGCACTGGGCAGGAAGCCCAAACCGAGAAAGAGAGAGACACAAACATGTTTTTCTTTTTGGCTACTACTGAAATTAGGGGGTCGCCTATAATCGGGCAAATATGGTACATACAGCATTTCATATAAATATGGACAAACCCATTACGAAAGGTAATGAGGGCCTTGCTCGTGAGAGCCTCCAATCTGGAGTACATCCTGCAATTAAATGGGTTAATATTTCCTATGGGAGGTGGAGGGATTACAGCGCACCTTACATCAGCAGTCTGCGCTGATCACCATTTTGTAGAATTGTATTTATTACTTTAAGATGTGTGTTTTTCCAAAGCTCTTTTTATTTCTAAAAGCTGATGCTTCATTCTGGCGATTATAAGCATTTCTATATCGAGAGCCTGGGAGGTTAAAATGAAGCTCTCCCCACAGCCCAGTGCACTGTAAATGTTACCATTAGCACTAAAAGAAAGCGTTGACACATCGGAAAGAGCTGGACATGCTCAGGGGGTAAGATACTAACATTGTACGAGTTAAACTCATGTAGGTGTCTGGGGGGGATTGCTATTTTAAGAAGGGATCTTTCTGGCCTTGGAATTCATATCCCACATCTATGAATAACATTACTGTACTTTAATAAGGGACTGCAACCTGCTCTCCAGTCCCTCTTGTGGCATGTATAAGAATTACACTGCAGGGTGTCCATTGATTTCTGCATGTATTGCACTGAGTGCTGATTTGCATGTCATTACCCAGAATCCCTGGCTGCAGTGGAAACACGGTATGCTAAGAGATAATGGGATAAGGCAGGGTTGCAGACCTGTTTGAGATGTAAATGGGCTCACAAGTGGTATTTTTATTTGCTGTCCATGTAGTTAAGAATAACTGTCGGTCAAATCTAGTGACGACCGGTTACTGCTATTAAGCTGCTCTTTGGTTAATCCAGAACTAGGCAGTGAGCTGCTCGTAATATATTTCCTGAATTCATGTGGGTTGTGATAACTCTCAAGGGAACAACGTGAATGTAGGGACACTCGCAGAAGAATGCAGTAAGGTTTTGAAAGTGCTGTACATTATATCATCATTTATATACAGTATAATGCGCCAGCATATTCCGTAGTGCTGTACAATGGGGTTGTAGGACAAAAAGCAATCAAATAAACATTAAGGTAGAGTATTGCAGTAGGTAAGCAGGGCCCTGCCCCAAGGAGCTTACGATCTATACGGAAGGGTAAGTGAAAACATAAATTACAGGGGGGTGAGAAGGTTGGTGTGTTTTGGATAGCTGCATGTTATGTGAGGGAGTTGGTGTTTGGGGAAGCAGTAAGTGGGAGTGTGCGGAGGTAGAGCTGTGAGCAGGTAATGTGTGAGGGAGTTGGGGAAGCAGTAGGTGGGAGTGTGAGGAGGTAGAGCTGTGAGAGCAGGTAATGTGTGAGGGAGTTGGGGAAGCAGTAGGTGGGAGTGTGCGGAGGTAGAGCTGTGAGGGCAGGTAATGTGTGAAGGAGTTGGTGTTGGGGAAGCAGTAAGTGGGAGTGTGCGGAGGTAGAGCTGTGAGAGCAGGTAATGTGTGAGGGAGTTGGTGTTGGGGAAGCAGTAAGTGGGAGTGTGAGGAGGTAGAGCTGTGAGAGCAGGTAATGTGTGAGAGAGTTGGGGAAGCAGTAAGTGGGAGTGTGGGGAGGTAGAGCTGTGAGAGCAGGTAATGTGTGAGGGAGTTGGTGTTGGGGAAGCAGTAAGTGGGAGTGTGCGGAGGTAGAGCTGTGAGAGCAGGTAATGTGTGAGGGAGTTGGTGTTGGGGAAGCAGTAAGTGGGAGTGAGCGGAGGTAGAGCTGTGAGAGCAGGTAATGTGTGAGGGAGTTGGGGAAGCAGTAAGTGGGAGTGTGCGGAGGTAGAGCTGTGAGAGCAGATAATGTGTGAGGGAGTTGGTGTTGGGGAAGCAGTAAGTGGGAGTGAGCGGAGGTAGAGCTGTGAGCAGGTAATGTGTGAGGGAGTTGGTGTTGGGGAAGCAGTAAGTGGGAGTGAGCGGAGGTAGAGCTGTGAGAGCAGGTAATGTGTGAGGGAGTTGGTGTTGGGGAAGCAGTAAGTGGGAGTGTGCGGAGGTAGAGCTGTGAGAGCAGGTAATGTGTGAGGGAGTTGGGGAAGCAGTAGGTGGGAGTGTGCGGAGGTAGAGCTGTGAGAGCAGGTAATGTGTGAAGGAGTTGGTGTTGGGGAAGCAGTAAGTGGGAGTGTGCGGAGGTAGAGCTGTGAGAGCAGGTAATGTGTGAGGGAGTTGGTGTTGGGGAAGCAGTAAGTGGGAGTGTGCGGAGGTAGAGCTGTGAGAGCAGGTAATGTGTGAGGGAGTTGGTGTTGGGGAAGCAGTAAGTGGGAGTGTGCAGAGGTAGAGCTGTGAGCAGGTAATGTGTGAGGGAATTGGAGTTGGGGAAGCAGTAGGTGGGAGTGTGCGGAGGTAGAGCTGTGAGAGCAGGTAATGTGTGAGGGAGTTGGGGAAGCAGTAAGTGGGAGTGTGCGGAGGTAGAGCTGTGAGAGCAGATAATGTGTGAGGGAGTTAGTGTTGGGGAAGCAGTAAGTGGGAGTGTGCGGAGGTAGAGCTGTGAGAGCAGGTAATGTGTGAGGGAGCTGGTGTTGGGGAAGCAGTAAGTGGGAGTGTGAGGAGGTAGAGCTGTGAGAGCAGGTAATGTGTGAGGGAATTGGTGTTGGGGAAGCAGTAAGTGGGAGTGTGCGGAGGTAGAGCTGTGAGAGCAGGTAATGTGTGGGGGAGTTGGTGTTGGGGAAGCAGTAAGTGGGAGTGTGTGGAGGTAGAGCTGTGAGATCAGGTAATGTGTGAGGGAGCTGGTGTTGGGGAAGCAGTAAGTGGGAGTGTGTGGAGGTAGAGCTGTGAGATCAGGTAATGTGTGAGGGAGTTGGGGAAGCAGTAAGTGGGAGTGTGCGGAGGTAGAGCTGTGAGAGCAGATAATGTGTGAGGGAGTTAGTGTTGGGGAAGCAGTAAGTGGGAGTGTGCGGAGGTAGAGCTGTGAGAGCAGGTAATGTGTGAGGGAGCTGGTGTTGGGGAAGCAGTAAGTGGGAGTGTGAGGAGGTAAAGCTGTGAGAGCAGGTAATGTGTGAGGGAATTGGTGTTGGGGAAGCAGTAAGTGGGAGTGTGCGGAGGTAGAGCTGTGAGAGCAGGTAATGTGTGGGGGAGTTGGTGTTGGGGAAGCAGTAAGTGGGAGTGTGAGGAGGTAGAGCTGTGAGAGCAGGTAATGTGTGAGGGAGTTGGGGAAGCAGTAGGTGGGAGTGTGTGGAGGTAGAGCTGTGAGAGCAGGTAATGAGTGAGGGAGTTGGGGAGGCAGTAAGTGGGAGTGTGCGGAGGTAGAGCTGTGAGAGCAGGTAATGTGTGAGGGAGTTGGTGTTGGGGAAGCAGTAAGTGGGAGTGTGCGGAGGTAGAGCTGTGAGAGCAGGTAATGTGTGAGGGAGTTGGGGAAGCAGTAAGTGGGAGTGTGCGGAGGTAAAGCTGTGAGAGCAGGTAATGTGTGAGGGAGTTGGGGAAGCAGTAAGTGGGAGTGTGCGGAGGCAGAGCTGTGAGAGCAGGTAATGTGTGAGGGAGTTGGTGTTGGGGAAGCAGTAAGTGGGAGTGTGCGGAAGTAGAGCTGTGAGAGCAGGTAATGTGTGAGGGAGTTGGTGTTGGGGAAGCAGTAAGTGGGAGTGTGCGGAGGTAGAGCTGTGAGAGCAGGTAATGTGTGACGAGGTGAATGCTTCAATATACATCAGAAATACTTTACCTAAGTCCAATAACAGAGCGGAAGTAACATCAGCGAATGGCTGACACCCTTTGGCTGCCGCCTTTGGTGTGACTCGGCTGTTCTGTCCCAGAGATTCTGTGGTAGTGACATTTTATCTATGAAGATCTCTCGTGTCAGTCCTTTAAAATGTATTACAATACATCTACATTTCTCTAGAACCAATATATCTACTAGAACGTTCACCTACATATTGTTTGCTTTTTGCAAAGCACTCGTATGGTACCCGAAGAGGGACAAAGCGATTTACATAGGGTGACAAGGAGCTCGCCCGGTGGTCTCACTTTGTGTAGAGGCAGAGCAGTGTCACTACTACGACACTCCTTGTCCCATTGCTGCTGCTGCTGCTTTGCAATGTTTCTGCAGCCTCTCCAGCAGTGGATGGGTTAATATCTGGGACTGTCAGGTTATTTTATCATTAACCCTTGTGTCTTCCTGTTGCTCTTCCCACCACAGGCATACGCAGATTACATTGGCTTCATCCTCAGCTTAAACGAGGGCGTCAAGGGGAAGAAGTTGACGAGCGAATACAAAGTCTCTGAGGTAGGGTGGGTGAGGGGGTGCAGCGCCGTGCCTGTGAGGGGGTGCAGCGCCGTGCCTGTGAGGGGGTGCAGCGCCGTGCCTGTGAGGGGGTGCAGCGCCGTGCCTGTGAGGGGGTGCAGCGCCGTGCCTGTGAGGGGGTGCAGCGCCGTGCCTGTGAGGGGGTGCAGCGCCGTGCCTGTGAGGGGGTGCAGCGCCGTGCCTGTGAGGGGGTGCAGCGCCGTGCCTGTGAGGGGGTGCAGCGCCGTGCCTGTGAGGGGGTGCAGCGCCGTGCCTGTGAGGGGGTGCAGCGCCGTGCCTGTGAGGGGGTGCAGCGCCGTGCCTGTGAGGGGGTGCAGCGCCGTGCCTGTGAGGGGGTGCAGCGCCGTGCCTGTGAGGGGGTGCAGCGCCGTGCCTGTGAGGGGGTGCAGCGCCGTGCCTGTGAGGGGGTGCAGCGCCGTGCCTGTGAGGGGGTGCAGCGCCGTGCCTGTGAGGGGGTGCAGCGCCGTGCCTGTGAGGGGGTGCAGCGCCGTGCCGGTGAGGGGGTGCAGCGCCGTGCCGGTGAGGGGGTGCAGCGCCGTGTCTGGGAGGGGCGCAGCGGCATGTCTAGGAGGGGTGACTGCTTCCAGGGCTCCTAGTCCTAGCCATCCTAACGCTGTGTCATCAAGACAGTGTGCGGGTGTGACGTGGTAGGTGGGTATTGAGTACCACTATTTTTTAATTTAAGTAACAATTTCACATTGTTAAAAAGGGATTGATTTCAAAAACCCTCTTCCCTTTCCTATCTTAACATAAATATTGCTTAAATCTTTCTAATGCAACCCCATGAGCTCCTTCATTGTTTATCATCCACCAGACGGTGGGAAACCATTGGTGTCTGGAGTAGGGCTGCCAGGGTTGAAGCTTGAACTTGAATAAACAAGAGATTAAGACCCTTGTAAAGTCAGAGTTGGGGGCAAAAAAAAAACGTGATTTACCCCTTCCGATTGCCTGCCCAACAAAAACATTTTGATGCATCTAACAAGGGTGACACTGCTTGTGCCTCCATGCTTGTTGACATAAATTCCTGCCTTGACGCGTTGTGTGGATACGCTCTTAGCAGGTGAATAATGCTTGAAAATAAAGACACAGTGGTACCGAAGCACCTTTTTTGAAGAACAGGACTGCAACAGGTTTAGTACGCCACGTTCTTCCACAGTGTTCCGGCACCATCATAAGCCAACATGCCCAGGATTGCGTGGCTACTACACCACTCGCACTATTCCCGCCGTGGGACATGTGTGGTCCAGTAATTAACAAGGGACTCTGGTCCCAGCGGCAGCGATAGTAGTAAGTCCGAGAGCTAAAAGCATAGGGGTTACATAGTGTATCGCTATACATCGCTTCCCTCAAGAGCTTGCAGTCTACTGCTTATTGTGAAGAGGGTCATTTTTAAATGTTTTGCTCGCCATTTGCACGCTCCACATCTTGATTTGTGTGGGGATCTCTTACCTCCTTAAGTGCACGTAACCATTTTTCGCATTGGTCAGTGACAGGTGCGGTAAACCCCAACCTGGGTAGTAATGCCATTCTTGCATGGCAATATTTTAGGAATCCTATTTTTGTGCATTATTTAATTTTTGCTGCGATGTACAGGGAGATCAAACGAAGTTACACTAGATCAGAGGTGGGCAACCTATTTTCCAGTGTAGCCACAGGTGCGGCGAATGAGAAGTGAAAATCGGCATATAGCTTTCGAGATACACACACACACACACACACACACACACACACACACACACACACACACACACACGCCCTCTGACGTTCTAATTTCTTCTTTCTTCCCCCTCGTTAGGATGACACAGACTTTTTTTTTGTTTTGGTTTCGAACCCATTCATTCTTGTTCCTGTCTCTTCGAATAATACCCAGCATGCATCTCTCCATACTTTGCGTAGTCTGAAGCTTCTGAATTATCTTCACATTTAGGGTCCAAGTGTCACGTCCATACGTGAGCACACGGGCAGGATACACGGGTCACGTCCATACGTGAGCACACGGGCAGGATACACGGGTCACGTCCATACGTGAGCACACGGGCAGGATACACGGGTCACGTCTATACGTGAGCACACGGGCAGGATACACGGGTCACGTCCATACGTGAGCACACGGGCAGGATACACGGGTCACGTCTATACGTGAGCACACGGGCAGGATACACGGGTCACGTCCATACGTGAGCACACGGGCAGGATACACGGGTCACATCCATACGTGAGCACGGGCAGGATACACGGGTCACATCCATACGTGAGCACGGGCAGGATACACGGGTCACATCCATACGTGAGCACGGGCAGGATACACGGGTCAAACATTTTTCTTTTGAAGCACCGTGGAAGGTTCCCTTGAAATATTCTCTTGTTTCTTCCAAATGTCTCTGGCCCATCTCCATTCTCCTGTTAATTTTTTAATTCAAAAGGTTCCCATTGCGTCTGTATGTGTAAATATACCACCACACACCCTTTCCCCCACCACACACCCTTTCCCCCACACACACCCCTTTCCCCCCACCACACAACCCTTTCCCCCCACCACACACCCCTATCCCCCCACCACACACCCCTTTCCCCCCACCACACACCCCTTTCCCCCCACCACACACCCCTTTCCCCCCACCACACACCCCTTTCCCCCCACCACACACCCCTTTCCCCCCACCACACACACCCCTTTCCCCCACCACACACACCCCTTTCCCCCACCACACACCCCTAATATTCCAGACTGACCACTAAATGAGGAAATCTAACAGAAGTTATCATAACTAAAGTCCATTTGCATTAATACAAACAAAGAAAATAGATGATTCCTGTATAAAACATTTTTATTTCCAATCGGTGAGATCCGGGTAACGGCAGTGTGCAGGGAATGTGTGCTAACGTTAGTATTGTGTGTCCGGGTAACGGCAGTGTGCAGGGAATGTGTGCTAACGTTAGTATTGTGTGTCCGGGTAACGGCAGTGTGCAGGGAATGTGTGCTAATATTAGTATTGTGTGTCCGGGTAACGGCAGTGTGCAGGGAATGTGTGCTAACGTTAGTATTGTGTGTCCGGGTAACGGCAGTGTGCAGGGAATGTGTGCTAACGTTAGTATTGTGTGTCCGGGTAACTGCAGTGTGCAGGGAATGTGTGCTAACGTTAGTATTGTGTGTCCGGATAACGGCAGTGTGCAGGGAATGTGTGCTAACGTTAGTATTGTGTGTCCTGGTAACGGCAGTGTGCAGGGAATATGTGCTAACGTTAGTATTGTGTGTCCGGGTAACGGCAGTGTGCAGGGAATGTGTGCTAATGTTAATATTGTGTGTCCGGGTAACGGCAGTGTGCAGGGAATGTGTGCTAATGTTAATATTGTGTGTCCGGGTAACGGCAGTGTGCAGGGAATGTGTGCTAACGTTAATATTGTGTGTCCGGGTAACGGCAGTGTGCAGGGAATGTGTGCTAACGTTAGTATTGTGTGTCCGGGTAACGGCAGTGTGCAGGGAATGTGTGCTAATATTAGTATTGTATGTCCGGGTAACGGCAGTGTGCAGGGAATGTGTGCTAACGTTAGTATTGTGTGTCCGGGTAACGGCAGTGTGCAGGGAATGTGTGCTAACGTTAGTATTGTGTGTCCGGGTAACGGCAGTGTGCAGGGAATGTGTGCTAATATTAGTATTGTGTGTCCGGGTAACGGCAGTGTGCAGGGAATGTGTGCTAACGTTAGTATTGTGTGTCCGGGTAACGGCAGTGTGCAGGGAATGTGTGCTAACGTTAGTATTGTGTGTCCGGGTAACGGCAGTGTGCAGGGAATGTGTGCTAACGCTAGTATTGTGTGTCCGGGTAACGGCAGTGTGCAGGGAATGTGTGCTAATGTTAGTATTGTGTGTCCGGGTAACGGCAGTGTGCAGGGAATGTGTGCTAACGTTAGTATTGTGTGTCCGGGTAACGGCAGTGTGCAGGGAATGTGTGCTAACGTTAGTATTGTGTGTCCGGGTAACGGCAGTGTGCAGGGAATGTGTGCTAACGTTAGTATTGTGTGTCCGGGTAACGGCAGTGTGCAGGGAATATGTGCTAACGTTAGTATTGTGTGTCCGGGTAACGGCAGTGTGCAGGGAATGTGTGCTAACGTTAGTATTGTGTGTCCTGGTAACGGCAGTGTGCAGGGAATATGTGCTAACGTTAGTATTGTGTGTCCGGGTAACGGCAGTGTGCAGGGAATGTGTGCTAATGTTAATATTGTGTGTCCGGGTAATGGCAGTGTGCAGGGAATGTGTGCTAATGTTAATATTGTGTGTCCGGGTAACGGCAGTGTGCAGGGAATGTGTGCTAACGTTAATATTGTGTGTCCGGGTAACGGCAGTGTGCAGGGAATGTGTGCTAACGTTAGTATTGTGTGTCCGGGTAACGGCAGTGTGCAGGGAATGTGTGCTAATATTAGTATTGTATGTCCGGGTAACGGCAGTGTGCAGGGAATGTGTGCTAACGTTAGTATTGTGTGTCCGGGTAACGGCAGTGTGCAGGGAATGTGTGCTAACGTTAGTATTGTGTGTCCGGGTAACGGCAGTGTGCAGGGAATGTGTGCTAACGTTAGTATTGTGTGTCCGGGTAACGGCAGTGTGCAGGGAATGTGTGCTAACGTTAGTATTGTGTGTCCGGGTAACGGCAGTGTGCAGGGAATGTGTGCTAACGTTAGTATTGTGTGTCCGGGTAACGGCAGTGTGCAGGGAATGTGTGCTAACGTTAGTATTGTGTGTCCGGGTAGGCAGTGTGCAGGGAATGTGTGCTAACGTTAGTATTGTGTGTCCGGGTAACGGCAGTGTGCAGGGAATGTGTGCTAACGTTAGTATTGTGTGTCCGGGTAACGGCAGTGTGCAGGGAATGTGTGCTAACGTTAGTATTGTGTGTCCGGGTAACGGCAGTGTGCAGGGAATGTGTGCTAACGTTAGTATTGTGTGTCCGGGTAACGGCAGTGTGCAGGGAATGTGTGCTAACGTTAGTATTGTGTGTCCGGGTAACGGCAGTGTGCAGGGAATGTGTGCTAACGTTAGTATTGTGTGTCCGGGTAACGGCAGTGTGCAGGGAATGTGTGCTAACGTTAGTATTGTGTGTCCGGGTAACGGCAGTGTGCAGGTAATATGTGCTAACGTTAGTATTGTGTGTCCGGGTAACGGCAGTGTGCAGGGAATATGTGCTAACGTTAGTATTGTGTGTCCGGGTAACGGCAGTGTGCAGGGAATCTGTGCTAACGTTAGTATTGTGTGTCCGGGTAACGGCAGTGTGCAGGGAATCTGTGCTAACGTTAGTATTGTGTGTCCGGGTAACGGCAGTGTGCAGGGAATGTGTGCTAACGTTAGTATTGTGTGTCCGGGTAACGGCAGTGTGCAGGGAATGTGTGCTAACGTTAGTATTGTGTGTCCGGGTAACGGCAGTGTGCAGGGAATGTGTGCTAACGTTAGTATTGTGTGTCCGGGTAACGGCAGTGTGCAGGGAATGTGTGCTAACGTTAGTATTGTGTGTCCGGGTAACGGCAGTGTGCAGGGAATGTGTGCTAACGTTAGTATTGTGTGTCCGGGTAGGCAGTGTGCAGGGAATGTGTGCTAACGTTAGTATTGTGTGTCCGGGTAACGGCAGTGTGCAGGGAATGTGTGCTAACGTTAGTATTGTGTGTCCGGGTAACGGCAGTGTGCAGGGAATGTGTGCTAACGTTAGTATTGTGTGTCCGGGTAACGGCAGTGTGCAGGGAATGTGTGCTAACGTTAGTATTGTGTGTCCGGGTAACGGCAGTGTGCAGGGAATGTGTGCTAACGTTAGTATTGTGTGTCCGGGTAACGGCAGTGTGCAGGGAATGTGTGCTAACGTTAGTATTGTGTGTCCGGGTAACGGCAGTGTGCAGGGAATGTGTGCTAACGTTAGTATTGTGTGTCCGGGTAGGCAGTGTGCAGGGAATGTGTGCTAACGTTAGTATTGTGTGTCCGGGTAACGGCAGTGTGCAGGGAATGTGTGCTAACGTTAGTATTGTGTGTCCGGGTAACGGCAGTGTGCAGGGAATGTGTGCTAACGTTAGTATTGTGTGTCCGGGTAACGGCAGTGTGCAGGGAATATGTGCTAACGTTAGTATTGTGTGTCCGGGTAACGGCAGTGTGCAGGGAATGTGTGCTAACGTTAGTATTGTGTGTCCGGGTAACGGCAGTGTGCAGGGAATGTGTGCTAACGTTAGTATTGTGTGTCCGGGTAACGGCAGTGTGCAGGGAATATGTGCTAACGTTAGTATTGTGTGTCCGGGTAACGGCAGTGTGCAGGGAATGTGTGCTAATGTTAATATTGTGTGTCCGGGTAACGGCAGTGTGCAGGGAATGTGTGCTAATGTTAATATTGTGTGTCCGGGTAACGGCAGTGTGCAGGTAATGTGTGCTAACGTTAATATTGTGTGTCCGGGTAACGGCAGTGTGCAGGGAATGTGTTCTAACGTTAGTATTGTGTGTCCGGGTAACGGCAGTGTGCAGGGAATGTGTGCTAATATTAGTATTGTATGTCCGGGTAACGGCAGTGTGCAGGTAATATGTGCTAACGTTAGTATTGTGTGTCCGGGTAACGGCAGTGTGCAGGGAATATGTGCTAACGTTAGTATTGTGTGTCCGGGTAACGGCAGTGTGCAGGGAATCTGTGCTAACGTTAGTATTGTGTGTCCGGGTAACGGCAGTGTGCAGGGAATCTGTGCTAACGTTAGTATTGTGTGTCCGGGTAACGGCAGTGTGCAGGGAATGTGTGCTAACGTTAGTATTGTGTGTCCGGGTAACGGCAGTGTGCAGGGAATGTGTGCTAACGTTAGTATTGTGTGTCCGGGTAACGGCAGTGTGCAGGGAATGTGTGCTAACGTTAGTATTGTGTGTCCGGGTAACGGCAGTGTGCAGGGAATGTGTGCTAACGTTAGTATTGTGTGTCCGGGTAACGGCAGTGTGCAGGGAATGTGTGCTAACGTTAGTATTGTGTGTCCGGGTAACGGCAGTGTGCAGGGAATGTGTGCTAACGTTAGTATTGTGTGTCCGGGTAACGGCAGTGTGCAGGGAATGTGTGCTAACGTTAGTATTGTGTGTCCGGGTAACGGCAGTGTGCAGGGAATGTGTGCTAACGTTAGTATTGTGTGTCCGGGTAGGCAGTGTGCAGGGAATTTGTGCTAACGTTAGTATTGTGTGTCCGGGTAACGGCAGTGTGCAGGGAATGTGTGCTAACGTTAGTATTGTGTGTCCGGGTAACGGCAGTGTGCAGGGAATGTGTGCTAACGTTAGTATTGTGTGTCCGGGTAACGGCAGTGTGCAGGGAATATGTGCTAACGTTAGTATTGTGTGTCCGGGTAACGGCAGTGTGCAGGGAATGTGTGCTAACGTTAGTATTGTGTGTCCGGGTAACGGCAGTGTGCAGGGAATGTGTGCTAACGTTAGTATTGTGTGTCCGGGTAACGGCAGTGTGCAGGGAATATGTGCTAACGTTAGTATTGTGTGTCCGGGTAACGGCAGTGTGCAGGGAATGTGTGCTAATGTTAATATTGTGTGTCCGGGTAACGGCAGTGTGCAGGGAATGTGTGCTAATGTTAATATTGTGTGTCCGGGTAACGGCAGTGTGCAGGTAATGTGTGCTAACGTTAATATTGTGTGTCCGGGTAACGGCAGTGTGCAGGGAATGTGTTCTAACGTTAGTATTGTGTGTCCGGGTAACGGCAGTGTGCAGGGAATGTGTGCTAATATTAGTATTGTATGTCCGGGTAACGGCAGTGTGCAGGTAATATGTGCTAACGTTAGTATTGTGTGTCCGGGTAACGGCAGTGTGCAGGGAATATGTGCTAACGTTAGTATTGTGTGTCCGGGTAACGGCAGTGTGCAGGGAATCTGTGCTAACGTTAGTATTGTGTGTCCGGGTAACGGCAGTGTGCAGGGAATCTGTGCTAACGTTAGTATTGTGTGTCCGGGTAACGGCAGTGTGCAGGGAATGTGTGCTAACGTTAGTATTGTGTGTCCGGGTAACGGCAGTGTGCAGGGAATGTGTGCTAACGTTAGTATTGTGTGTCCGGGTAACGGCAGTGTGCAGGGAATGTGTGCTAACGTTAGTATTGTGTGTCCGGGTAACGGCAGTGTGCAGGGAATGTGTGCTAACGTTAGTATTGTGTGTCCGGGTAACGGCAGTGTGCAGGGAATGTGTGCTAACGTTAGTATTGTGTGTCCGGGTAGGCAGTGTGCAGGGAATGTGTGCTAACGTTAGTATTGTGTGTCCGGGTAACGGCAGTGTGCAGGGAATGTGTGCTAACGTTAGTATTGTGTGTCCGGGTAACGGCAGTGTGCAGGGAATGTGTGCTAACGTTAGTATTGTGTGTCCGGGTAACGGCAGTGTGCAGGGAATATGTGCTAACGTTAGTATTGTGTGTCCGGGTAACGGCAGTGTGCAGGGAATGTGTGCTAACGTTAGTATTGTGTGTCCGGGTAACGGCAGTGTGCAGGGAATGTGTGCTAACGTTAGTATTGTGTGTCCGGGTAACGGCAGTGTGCAGGGAATGTGTGCTAACGTTAGTATTGTGTGTCCGGGTAACGGCAGTGTGCAGGGAATGTGTGCTAACGTTAGTATTGTGTGTCCGGGTAACGGCAGTGTGCAGGGAATGTGTGCTAACGTTAGTATTGTGTGTCCGGGTAACGGCAGTGTGCAGGGAATGTGTGCTAACGTTAGTATTGTGTGTCCGGGTAGGCAGTGTGCAGGGAATGTGTGCTAACGTTAGTATTGTGTGTCCGGGTAACGGCAGTGTGCAGGGAATGTGTGCTAACGTTAGTATTGTGTGTCCGGGTAACGGCAGTGTGCAGGGAATGTGTGCTAACGTTAGTATTGTGTGTCCGGGTAACGGCAGTGTGCAGGGAATATGTGCTAACGTTAGTATTGTGTGTCCGGGTAACGGCAGTGTGCAGGGAATGTGTGCTAACGTTAGTATTGTGTGTCCGGGTAACGGCAGTGTGCAGGGAATGTGTGCTAACGTTAGTATTGTGTGTCCGGGTAACGGCAGTGTGCAGGGAATATGTGCTAACGTTAGTATTGTGTGTCCGGGTAACGGCAGTGTGCAGGGAATGTGTGCTAATGTTAATATTGTGTGTCCGGGTAACGGCAGTGTGCAGGGAATGTGTGCTAATGTTAATATTGTGTGTCCGGGTAACGGCAGTGTGCAGGTAATGTGTGCTAACGTTAATATTGTGTGTCCGGGTAACGGCAGTGTGCAGGGAATGTGTTCTAACGTTAGTATTGTGTGTCCGGGTAACGGCAGTGTGCAGGGAATGTGTGCTAATATTAGTATTGTATGTCCGGGTAACGGCAGTGTGCAGGGAATGTGTGCTAACGTTAGTATTGTGTGTCCGGGTAACGGCAGTGTGCAGGGAATGTGTGCTAACGTTAGTATTGTGTGTCCGGGTAACGGCAGTGTGCAGGGAATGTGTGCTAATATTAGTATTGTGTGTCCGGGTAACGGCAGTGTGCAGGGAATGTGTGCTAACGTTAGTATTGTGTGTCCGGGTAACGGCAGTGTGCAGGGAATGTGTGCTAACGTTAGTATTGTGTGTCCGGGTAACGGCAGTGTGCAGGGAATGTGTGCTAACGTTAGTATTGTGTGTCCGGGTAACGGCAGTGTGCAGGGAATGTGTGCTAATGTTAGTATTGTGTGTCCGGGTAACGGCAGTGTGCAGGGAATGTGTGCTAACGTTAGTATTGTGTGTCCGGGTAACGGCAGTGTGCAGGGAATGTGTGCTAACGTTAGTATTGTGTGTCCGGGTAACGGCAGTGTGCAGGGAATGTGTGCTAACGTTAGTATTGTGTGTCCGGGTAACGGCAGTGTGCAGGGAATATGTGCTAACGTTAGTATTGTGTGTCCGGATAACGGCAGTGTGCAGGGAATATGTGCTAACGTTAGTATTGTGTGTCCGGGTAACGGCAGTGTGCAGGGAATATGTGCTAACGTTAGTATTGTGTGTCCGGGTAACGGCAGTGTGCAGGGAATGTGTGCTAACGTTAGTATTGTGTGTCCGGGTAACGGCAGTGTGCAGGGAATATGTGCTAACGTTAGTATTGTGTGTCCGGGTAACGGCAGTGTGCAGGGAATATGTGCTAACGTTAGTATTGTGTGTCCGGGTAACGGCAGTGTGCAGGGAATCTGTGCTAACGTTAGTATTGTGTGTCCGGGTAACGGCAGTGTGCAGGGAATGTGTGCTAACGTTAGTATTGTGTGTCCGGGTAACGGCAGTGTGCAGGGAATGTGTGCTAACGTTAGTATTGTGTGTCCGGGTAACGGCAGTGTGCAGGGAATGTGTGCTAACGTTAGTATTGTGTGTCCGGGTAACGGCAGTGTGCAGGGAATGTGTGCTAACGTTAGTATTGTGTGTCCGGGTAACGGCAGTGTGCAGGGAATGTGTGCTAACGTTAGTATTGTGTGTCCGGGTAACGGCAGTGTGCAGGGAATGTGTGCTAACGTTAGTATTGTGTGTCCGGGTAGGCAGTGTGCAGGGAATGTGTGCTAACGTTAGTATTGTGTGTCCGGGTAACGGCAGTGTGCAGGGAATGTGTGCTAACGTTAGTATTGTGTGTCCGGGTAACGGCAGTGTGCAGGGAATGTGTGCTAACGTTAGTATTGTGTGTCCGGGTAACGGCAGTGTGCAGGGAATATGTGCTAACGTTAGTATTGTGTGTCCGGGTAACGGCAGTGTGCAGGGAATGTGTGCTAACGTTAGTATTGTGTGTCCGGGTAACGGCAGTGTGCAGGGAATGTGTGCTAACGTTAGTATTGTGTGTCCGGGTAACGGCAGTGTGCAGGGAATATGTGCTAACGTTAGTATTGTGTGTCCGGGTAACGGCAGTGTGCAGGGAATGTGTGCTAACGTTAGTATTGTGTGTCCGGGTAACGGCAGTGTGCAGGGAATATGTGCTAACGTTAGTATTGTGTGTCCGGGTAACGGCAGTGTGCAGGGAATGTGTGCTAACGTTAGTATTGTGTGTCCGGGTAACGGCAGTGTGCAGGGAATGTGTGCTAACGTTAGTATTGTGTGTCCGGGTAACGGCAGTGCGCAGGGAATGTGTGCTAACGTTAGTATTGTGTGTCCGGGTAACGGCAGTGCGCAGGGAATGTGTGCTAACGTTAGTATTGTGTGTCCGGGTAACGGCAGTGTGCAGGGAATGTGTGCTAACGTTAGTATTGTGTGTCCGGGTAACGGCAGTGTGCAGGGAATGTGTGCTAACGTTAGTATTGTGTGTCCGGGTAACGGCAGTGTGCAGGGAATGTGTGCTAACGTTAGTATTGTGTGTCCGGGTAACGGCAGTGTGCAGGGAATGTGTGCTAACGTTAGTATTGTGTGTCCGGGTAGGCAGTGTGCAGGGAATGTGTACTAACGTTAGTATTGTGTGTCCGGGTAACGGCAGTGTGCAGGGAATGTGTGCTAACGTTAGTATTGTGTGTCCGGGTAACGGCAGTGTGCAGGGAATGTGTGCTATCGTTAGTATTGTGTGTCCGGGTAACGGCAGTGTGCAGGGAATGTGTGCTAACGTTAGTATTGTGTGTCCGGGTAACGGCAGTGTGCAGGGAATGTGTGCTAACGTTAGTATTGTGTGTCCGGGTAACGGCAGTGTGCAGGGAATGTGTGCTAACGTTAGTATTGTGTGTCCGGGTAACGGCAGTGTGCAGGGAATGTGTGCTAACGTTAGTATTGTGTGTCCGGGTAACGGCAGTGTGCAGGGAATGTGTGCTAACGTTAGTATTGTGTGTCCGGGTAACGGCAGTGTGCAGGGAATGTGTGCTAACGTTAGTATTGTGTGTCCGGGTAGGCAGTGTGCAGGGAATGTGTACTAACGTTAGTATTGTGTGTCCGGGTAACGGCAGTGTGCAGGGAATGTGTGCTAACGTTAGTATTGTGTGTCCGGGTAACGGCAGTGTGCAGGGAATGTGTGCTAACGTTAGTATTGTGTGTCCGGGTAACGGCAGTGTGCAAGGAATGTGTGCTAACGTTAGTATTGTGTGTCCGGGTAACGGCAGTGTGCAGGGAGTATGTGCTAACGTTAGTATTGTGTGTCCGGGTAACGGCAGTGTGCAGGGAATGTGTGCTAACGTTAGTATTGTGTGTCCGGGTAACGGCAGTGTGCAGGGAATGTGTGCTAACGTTAGTATTGTGTGTCCGGGTAACGGCAGTGTGCAGGGAATGTGTGCTAACGTTAGTATTGTGTGTCCGGGTAACGGCAGTGTGCAGGGAATGTGTGCTAACGTTAGTATTGTGTGTCCGGGTAACGGCAGTGTGCAGGGAATGTGTGCTAACGTTAGTATTGTGTGTCCGGGTAACGGCAGTGTGCAGGGAATGTGTGCTAACGTTAGTATTGTGTGTCCGGGTAACGGCAGTGTGCAGGGAATGTGTGCTAACGTTAGTATTGTGTGTCCGGGTAACGGCAGTGTGCAGGGAATGTGTGCTAACGTTAGTATTGTGTGTCCGGGTAACGGCAGTGTGCAGGGAATGTGTGCTAACGTTAGTATTGTGTGTCCGGGTAACGGCAGTGTGCAGGGAATGTGTGCTAACGTTAGTATTGTGTGTCCGGGTAACGGCAGTGTGCAGGGAATGTGTGCTAACGTTAGTATTGTGTGTCCGGGTAACGGCAGTGTGCAGGGAATGTGTGCTAACGTTAGTATTGTGTGTCCGGGTAACGGCAGTGTGCAGGGAATATGTGCTAACGTTAGTATTGTGTGTCCGGGTAACGGCAGTGTGCAGGGAATGTGTGCTAACGTTAGTATTGTGTGTCCGGGTAACGGCAGTGTGCAGGGAATGTGTGCTAACGTTAGTATTGTGTGTCCGGGTAACGGCAGTGTGCAGGGAATGTGTGCTAACGTTAGTATTGTGTGTCCGGGTAACGGCAGTGTGCAGGGAATGTGTGCTAACTTTAGTATTGTGTGTCCGGGTAGCGGCAGAGTGCAGGGAATGTGTGCTAACGTTAGTATTGTGTGTCCGGGTAACGGCAGTGTGCAGGGAATGTGTGCTAACGTTAGTATTGTGTGTCCGGGTAACGGCAGTGTGCAGGGAATGTGTGCTAACGTTAGTATTGTGTGTCCGGGTAACGGCAGGGTGCAGGGAATGTGTGCTAACGTTAGTATTGTGTGTCCGGGTAACGGCAGTGTGCAGGGAATGTGTGCTAACGTTAGTATTGTGTGTCCGGGTAACGGCAGTGTGCAGGGAATGTGTGCTAACGTTAGTATTGTGTGTCCGGGTAACGGCAGTGTGCAGGGAATGTGTGCTAACGTTAGTATTGTGTGTCCGGGTAACGGCAGTGTGCAGGGAATGTGTGCTAACGTTAGTATTGTGTGTCCGGGTAACGGCAGTGTGCAGGGAATGTGTGCTAACGTTAGTATTGTGTGTCCGGGTAACGGCAGTGTGCAGGGAATGTGTGCTAACGTTAGTATTGTGTGTCCGGGTAGGCAGACTCCTGCATTGTCGGGTGGAATATTACTCCGATTCCCTGTTACCCCCCCACCCCCTCCTCGCAGTCTGCGGCTGACCCCCCCCCCCCTCCTCGGAGTCTGCGGCTGACCCCCCCCCCCCTCCTCGCAGTCTGCGGCTGACCCCCCTCCTCGCAGTCTGCGGCTGACCCCCCCCCCTCACAGTCTGCGGCTGACCCCCCCCCCTCGCAGTCTGCGGCTGACCCCCCCCCCCCTCCTCGGAGTCTGCGGCTGACCCCCCCCCCCCCTCCTCGCAGTCTGCGGCTGACCCCCCTCCTCGCAGTCTGCGGCTGACCCCCCCCCCTCACAGTCTGCGGCTGACCCCCCCCCCCCTCGCAGTCTGCGGCTGACCCCCCCCCCTCCTCGCAGTCTGCGGCTGACCCCCCTCCTCGCAGTCTGCGGCTGACCCCCCCCCCTCACAGTCTGCGGCTGACCCCCCCCCCCCCTCGCAGTCTGCGGCTGACCCCCCCCCCCTCCTCGCAGTCTGCGGCTGACCCCCCTCCTCGCAGTCTGCGGCTGACCCCGCGGCACAGGACACGCACCCTACTGCTTCCGTTGCAATATTAATTTGGCCGGACAATAGAAAGCCGCTTGAGCTTCCACGCCGCCTTTCAAAGGGACCCAGACACCAACGAACTGTGTGTGTCTTTAATTATGTATTAGGCTGCCCAGGCTGGCAGCTGGGGCTTGCTCGCTGCATTCAGCTCTGCTGCTTTTAATCCCCTTTTAAAGCAGCAGAAAGGAATAGATGCGTGACTGTTATACCCCTCCCCCTCCCTCCCCCTCCCCCCCATCCTTCGCTACAGCTCCTAAGCCTAGAGGTAAAAGCATCCCCCTGCCAGCCATTACTCAGCCGGTCGCTGCTCTGCGAGAGCGCGCTGCAGAAAGCAGATCTGTCCGTAATGAGCTGGCTGAGGCTGGTGGCCGCGTAAATCACCCGTATTGTTTAACAAAAGCCGCTCCATGTGACTCTTAATTACAATGTGAGTCGGCAGCACCCACAGCTGGATCATTTGGCGTATTCGCAAAGTGCTCTCTGCCCAGAGCGCCTGGGAAGATTAGGGATCTGGCACAGAAAGCGCTGCAGTGCTAAAGACCCCAAGAATATATGGGTGATGCCATACTGTGGTATATACAGTACCCTACAACGCATTGCTTTCAATTGCGTTGCAGCCCCCACTGGCTGCCAAGGGGTTAAGTGATAAGGACTCATGCAGTGCATTGATTTTAGACATACAATAGCCATGTTATCCAAAGTAATACATATATGGTGCTATCGATCCCGCCCCTGGTTGCGTGCGCAAGCTGGCGGCTTCCAGCGGCAACCGATTGGGAGCAGGAGAAAGACCAGAAGAAGTCTTGGCTCTGAGCTTCCCAGGCGGACAGCCAGCTACGGCCGCGCTTATAGTGCCGTCGATGGCGACACGACAGGTGATGTCACCCGTCGCAGTCGCCACAGGCGACAGTTGTATTTCGCTGTGCGGCAACGTCGCGGGTTTCCTGGCACTTGATTGGTTCAGGGGCTGTCACATGAGGCGACAGCCCTTGAAAAATCAAATATTGCCGGCTGCCAGTTTTCGTGACGTTGCTCCGTCGCATTGTCGCTTAGTATAAGCGCACACGGCGGCGGCAATGCATTTGTTTTCGGGCAACGTCGCCGGCACTATAAGCGCGGCCTAAGAGAGAACCACTGACAGTCCCACTGTGTAAATGAAACATGTGATGACCATGCATGACCAAAGTACCAGGGCGCATTGCAGATCTTCTTCATCAGCGAGGAAGTAGGAGAATGTGACACGGGTACAAAGGGGTGATTAAAGCTCCAGTTACCGGGAAGGTTTCACCCCGTTCACCTTTGGGTGTGTTGGTCACCGCGCTCTGCAGGAAGTCCACAGGCGCATGGATTGCTGAATGTGTCTTTGGTCTCCACGCAGGTAATTGACAAGCTAATGGCAGTGCTGAACACCCTGGATCGCTGGATCAACGAAACACCCCCAATGGACCAGCCGTCGCGCTTCGGCAACAAGGCCTTTCGGACCTGGTACGCCAAGCTGGATCAGGTGGGAACCGTGAGAGAATTCCATGAGCAGCCAGCACCGTCCTACACGGTGTATGGTGAGACACCGGATTCACCAGCAAAGGGCGTGATAAAAGGGTGACACTGTGTGAATAACCAGGGCCGCAAGGCAGCCGCACCACCCATAATCCATCATCAATTGGGTTGAGTAGTCCCTGGGCCTACAATAATTATTCAGTAACTGGCGCTCACTCTTCGTAATGGTTCATGTCACCCGCAGCAGCGATGTCCAGTGCTGTGATTATAGCTGCTCCCTTTAATCTTGTATGATGCTTTTCATAACGCACACAAACATTGAAAGGATTTCTACACTCTACGGCAGGCCTGCACAACTCCAGTCCTCGAGGGCCGCAAACAGGCCAGGTTTTCAGGATATCCCTACTTCAGCACAGCTGGCTCAATTAGTGGCTCAGTATGACTGAGTTGTGCAGGCCTGCTCTGCGGGTATGCAAAAGTGTCCTAGTTATTGATCATCGGGAACAGACAGTTATGTAAATGGCTGTCACTGGTCGGTAACAGTTATCACCTTTTTTAATTATCCTTTATCACTGTAACATCCCGAATATAACGCGAGCTTCCCATGGGGCAGAGGAGCCCGAATCATGTTACAGTAGCTTAATCCCCCTCCGCACAAGCTATGATAGAGATATATCGCCTCCAGCAGAGCAGAGAGGAGGTGCAGTATCAGTCTGTTGTACCAGAAGGGTGTCTAAATCTGAGACTGTAAACTTGTTCACTTAGGAAGCTGAGAATCTGGTTTCCACGTTGATCCCTCCGCAGCTGAATGCGGCCGTCCCTGAAGTGGCCTTGTACCTGAAGGAATCTGTCGGGAACTCCACCCGCATTGACTATGGCACAGGTAAACCCCGCAGGGGGCAGGGGAGGGACTGCTGGTACCGCAGAGCAAGGGAGGCCAGCTGCAGTCCTCAAGGACCGCCAACAGGTCAGGTTGCAGGATACCCTTGCTTCAGCACAGGTGGCTAAATCAGTGGCTCCATCCACTGATTGAGCCACCTGTGCTGAAGCAGGGACATCATGAAGACCTGTTGGTGGCCCTTGAGGACTGGAGTTGCCCACCCCAGGAGTAGAGTAACAAGGTTATACTTTTGGGGGCACAAGGAAAGCACATCGATGGTTGTCTTGGGGTCACTGAGAAGTCACAGAGCTTAGCTGCTCTAAAGCAATATTATGATTGGGTCCCAGCCCAGGTCACAAGAGAGCATTGTGATTGGGTGTGTAAAGAGTTTGGGAGCGTAATACATAGTAGGTGTAATTTTTCATTTCAGCACTAGGGGGCTCTGTTGCCACACAGAAAGCAGCTGTTCCCCCATGCAGAAGGCTGCATGCTTTTTCTTGTGCTCTTGTCACTTTTTCTCTCCCTTACATCCGTTCTTGTCATCTGTTAGTCACTTTAAAATGATGTCTTCTTACCCCATGGGGCACCAGCATCCCTTGAATGCGTTTGTGGGGTTGGTAGCAGACACGCAAGATGTGATAAAAACACGGATCAGATCTCACCCACGTCTTAGATCTGCATGTCCCTGCAAACATCGCACTCGCATTGCATACAAGGGGGATCTTGAATTCACCACATGGCTTCATCTAATAGCGATTTGCATCTTCTTTTTATGTGAGGAAGCCGCATCTACAAATTATAATCCACAGCACATTTCCATTTGCCATGTGTAAGATGCAGTAAAAGATACCCGGCAACACCACTAGATATGCTGCAAATAGTTATTACATTGTAGAAAACATAACAGAGCCAAATATGATGGCAGATTTTCCTGGTGCTGGAGAAACTAAACCCAACTCTACCAACTGTGTGTGCCTCTTTGTGTCTCTCTTTCTCTGTGCCTCTGTGTGTCTCCCTCTCACCGTGTCTGTCTCTGTGTCTCTCTCTGTGTCTCTCTCTCTGTGTGTCTCTCTCTCTCTCTCTCTCTCTCTCTCTCACTCTGTGTCTCTCTCTCTGTGTGTCTCTCTCTGTCTCTCTCTCTCTCTCTCTGTGTGTCTCTCTCTCCTCTGTGTGTTCTCTCTCTCTGTGTGTCTCTCTCTCTCTGTGTGTCTCTCTCTGTGTGTCTCTCTCTGTGTGTCTCTCTCTGTGTGTCTCTCTCTCTGTGTGTCTCTCTCTCTCTCTGTGTGTCTCTCTCTGTGTGTCTCTCTCTCTGTGTGTCTCTCTCTCTGTGTGTCTCTCTCTCTCTCTGTGTGTCTCTCTCTCTCTCTCTCACTCTGTGTCTCTCTCTCTGTGTGTCTCTCTCTGTCTCTCTCTCTCTCTCTCTCTGTGTCTCTCTCTCTCTGTGTGTCTCTCTCTCTGTGTGTCTCTCTCTCTCTGTGTGTCTCTCTCTGTGTGTCTCTCTCTCTGTGTGTCTCTCTCTCTCTCTGTGTGTCTCGCTCTGTGTGTCTCTCGCTCTGTGTGTCTCTCTCTCTGTGTGTCTCTCTCTCTGTGTGTCTCTCTCTCTCTCTGGTGTGTCTCTCTCTCTCTGTGTGTCTCTCTCTCTCTCTGTGTGTCTCTCTCTCTCTCTCTCTCTCTCTCTCTGTGTCTCTGTGTCTCTCTCTGTGTCTCTGTGTCTCTCTCTGTGTCTCTGTGTCTCTCTCTGTGTCTCTGTGTCTCTCTCTCTCTCTCTCTGTGTCTCTCTCTCTCTCTCTCTCTGTGTCTCTCTCTCTCTCTCTGTGTCTCTCTCTCTGTGTCTCTCTCTCTCTCTCTGTGTCTCTCTCTCTCTCTCTCTCTCTCTCTCTCTCTCTGTCTCTCTCTCTCTCTCTGTGTGTCTCTCTCTCTCT